>NW_027461815.1:927682-1036070 GCF_050947455.1 Rhinoderma darwinii | reverse complement strand
ACTTGCCAGATCTCTGCTGCCCCCTGCTGGTTCTCTGTCTGCAGGCTCAGGACAGTATTGACATGCAGAAAACACTACATCTCCCACAATGCAATGTACCAAAGGCCAATGCATTATGACATTTCAGCTGAGCCGTAGTGGTGTCCCGTTACAGAGGCCAAACAGCAAAACCGTCAGTGCAGCTCTGGATGTGTTTGGAGTAGAAGACCTCAGTAATGTACAGCATTTCTAACATTTCTCAGTGCTGAATAAACTCGGGGGCTGAATGAAGGGAAATCTAGCGGAGGGGAGGGGGAAGAGCGGGACGAGTATTCATGCTGCCTCCTGACAATGTAACGCCTCGCGCCTCACAGCAACAATAACCTGCAGTTACTAAACATTGTCCCAGTGCGAGAGACAGGACACTGCGACGCATCCTCTGCTGCGAAAGAGACCCCCCCCACAGGGAAGACTTATCCATACACAATGTAACCGCTGCGTAACATTCATACAAACCCCAGGAGCTGACAATCTAATCCTCCAACCTCACACAGTGTATCACTCACATCATCCCTGACCCCAGGAGCTCACAATCTAATCCTCCAACCTCACACAGTGTATCACTCACATCATCCCTGACCCCAGGAGCTCACAATCTAATCCTCCAATCTCACACAATGTATCACTCACATCATCCCTGACCCCAGGAGCTGACAATCTAATCCTCCAACCTCACACAGTGTATCACTCCCATCATCCCTGACCCCAGGAGCTCACAATCTAATCCTCCAACCTCACACAGTGTATCACTCCCATCATCCCTGACCCCAGGAGCTCACAATCTAATCCTCCAATCTCACACAGTGTATCACTCCCATCATCCCTGACCCAAGGAGCTCACAAGCTAATCCTCCAACCTCACACAATGTATCACTCCCATCATCCCTGACCCCAGGAGCTCACAATCTAATCCTCCAACCTCACACAGTGTATCACTCCCATCATCCCTGACCCCAGGAGCTCACAATCTAATCCTCCAATCTCACACAGTGTATCACTCCCATCATCCCTGACCCAAGGAGCTCACAAGCTAATCCTCCAACCTCACACAACGTATCACTCCCATCATCCCTGACCCCCGGAGCTCACAATCTAGTCTCCCTATCTCACACAGTGTATCACTCCCATCATCCCTGACCCCCAGAGCTCACAATCTAATCCTCCAACCTCACACAATGTATCACTCCCATCATCCCTGACCCCCGGAGCTCACAATCTAGTCTCCCTATCTCACACAATGTATCACTCCCATCATCCCTGACCCTCGGAGCTCACAATCTGTATCATTTCTAGTCGATTTCTGCGGGTCGGTCCTAAACGTTTTCTTACTTTATATATTTACATAGAATTCACTGGATTGATTATTGATCATTCAGGATCGAGACCTCCCCATTATCCGCACATCGACCTCTCCACTGCTGGGAGTTGTAGTTCTCCAGAGTGGGGGGGGGGGGGGGGGGAGTCCTCCAGAGTGGGGGTCACTCCGTCCAGCTCTCTCGGGGTCCCTCACAGCGTGCGCTCAGCGGTAACGCCGATGTAAATGTCGCTCCGATCAGCACTTACAATAAGCGGTCGCGCTGGTGACGTAACGAGTTTTGCGGCGGCGCGATCAGTAAAAACGGTGAACGGTGCGATTTATTGATGATCTTCATGCACAGCGGGTAATTCTTTACTGCGAGCGCCCGGAAATTAGCGAAACGCGACTTTACAGAACATGTGGGGGAGGGGTAACAAATATAACATTATAATATAACGGTGAAATCAAAATCACTCCCAGAAGTCGTAACTCCAATGATATTAATAAGCGGCGTCATTATCGCCTCCGGATCGGCGCCAAATTCTCCAACTGTGGGGAGAAAACAGAACGGTGGAGAGGACAAGCAGTGAATGGGAGCCGGCCCCTCCCCCACAGCGTTACAATGGAACGAAGAACAGCTGTGTCAGGTCATCACAATGTAAAGCCAGACTGAGCCCCCGCCGCAGATTAACTCCTGCAGAACAATGATGGCGGCGCCTGCCCAACCCCCCCCCCCCCCGTACTGAACCCCCAACGCCGGAGAGTGAAGAGGACGATGAGCGTCACACGCGGCCTCAGAGCGCAGGCGGTTTATTTTCCCTCCATTAAAGTCAATGATAGAAAAACCAAAAATATCCAAATCTAAAAGAACGGGCGCAAGAAGCGTAACCCCTCCCCCACGCAGCCTGCCGCCATCTTTAATAACCAGGCCACGCAGGCACTCCGGTTATTGCGGCATGACATGAACATCCCACGTACAGAACGACACATTGTAACGACACCGAAGATCAGGACACATTACATGTACATTAACGGCCTCAGCGCGAGTTACGGACAACGGCGAAATATATTATAAAAGGGGTAAAAAGGTCGGAATGAACGCGAAGGTCCCAGCCCCGAAACCTAAATACTGCGAAACTAACACGAAGGCCCAAGAGCTGCTCATCCACGAAGAAACGCTCAATAGATTGCAAGCTCCTATGTTCAGAGGACACTCCACATCTCCCAGTGTGACCAGTGAGGGGACGAGGCGGCTGTACTGGGAGACGGAGACTACAACAGGAAAGAATCACCGAAACCCGGGGAAGACGACGGAGACGGCGGCGGCAGAGCGCAAAGACGAGAGCGCAAAACACGGAGATAAAAGGAACTAGAGAGCAAACAGCAGATCAGCCGTGTACAGCGCAACGTGTGAGAGATCAGCCGTGTACAGCGCAACGTGTGAGAGATCAGCCGTGTACAGCGCAACGTGTGAGAGATCAGCCGTGTACAGCGCAACGTGTGAGAGATCAGCCGTGTACAGCGCAACGTGTGAGAGATCAGCCGTGTACAGCGCAACGTGTGAGAGATCAGCCGTGTACAGCGCAACGTGTGAGAGATCAGCCGTGTACAGCGCAACGTGTGAGAGATCAGCCGTGTACAGCGCAACGGTGAGAGATCAGCCGTGTACAGCGCAACGTGTGAGAGATCAGCCGTGTACAGCGCAACGTGTGAGAGATCAGCCGTGTACAGCGCAACGTGTGAGAGATCAGCCGTGTACAGCGCAACGTGTGAGAGATCAGCCGTGTACAGCGCAACGTGTGAGAGATCAGCCGTGTACAGCGCAGAGTATGAGAGATCAGCAGTGTACAGCGCAGCGTATGAGAGATCAGCCGTGTACAGCGCAACGTGTGAGAGATCAGCCGTGTACAGCGCAACGTGTGAGAGATCGGCAGTATACAGCGCAGCGTGCGAGAGATCGGCAGTGTACAGCGCAACGTGTGAGATCAGCCGTGTACAGCGCAACGTGTGAGAGATCAGCCGTGTACAGCGCAACGTGTGAGAGATCAGCCGTGTACAGCGCAACGTGTGAGAGATCAGCCGTGTACAGCGCAGTGTATGAGAGATCAGCCGTGTACAGCGCAACGTGTGAGAGATCAGCCGTGTACAGCGCAACGTGTGAGAGATCAGCCGTGTACAGCGCAACGTGTGAGAGATCAGCCGTGTACAGCGCAGGGTATGAGAGATCAGCCGTGTACAGCGCAACGTGTGAGAGATCAGCCGTGTACAGCGCAACGTGTGAGAGATCGGCCGTGTACAGCGCAACGTGTGAGAGATCGGCAGTATACAGCGCAGCGTGTGAGATCGGCAGTGTACAGCGCAACGTGTGAGATCAGCAGTGTACAGCGCAACGTGTGAGAGATCAGCCGTGTACAGCGCAACGTGTGAGAGATCAGCCGTGTTACAGCGCAACGTGTGAGAGATCAGCCGTGTACAGCGCAACGTGTGAGAGATCAGCCGTGTACAGCGCAACGTGTGAGAGATCAGCCGTGTACAGCGCAACGTGTGAGAGATCAGCCGTGTACAGCGCAACGTGTGAGAGATCAGCCGTGTACAGCGCAACGTGTGAGAGATCAGCCGTGTACAGCGCAACGTGTGAGAGATCAGCCGTGTACAGCGCAACGTGTGAGAGATCAGCCGTGTACAGCGCAACGTGTGAGAGATCAGCCGTGTACAGCGCAACGTGTGAGAGATCAGCCGTGTACAGCGCAGTGTATGAGAGATCAGCCGTGTACAGCGCAACGTGTGAGAGATCAGCCGTGTACAGCGCAACGTGTGAGAGATCAGCCGTGTACAGCGCAACGTGTGAGAGATCAGCCGTGTACAGCGCAGGGTATGAGAGATCAGCCGTGTACAGCGCAACGTGTGAGAGATCAGCCGTGTACAGCGCAACGTGTGAGAGATCGGCCGTGTACAGCGCAACGTGTGAGAGATCGGCAGTATACAGCGCAGCGTGTGAGATCGGCAGTGTACAGCGCAACGTGTGAGATCAGCAGTGTACAGCGCAACGTGTGAGAGATCAGCCGTGTACAGCGCAACGTGTGAGAGATCAGCCGTGTACAGCGCAACGTGTGAGAGATCAGCCGTGTACAGCGCAACGTGTGAGAGATCAGCCGTGTACAGCGCAACGTGTGAGAGATCAGCCGTGTACAGCGCAACGTGTGAGAGATCAGCCGTGTACAGCGCAACGTGTGAGAGATCAGCCGTGTACAGCGCAACGTGTGAGAGATCAGCCGTGTACAGCGCAACGTGTGAGAGATCAGCCGTGTACAGCGCAACGTGTGAGAGATCAGCCGTGTACAGCGCAACGTGTGAGAGATCAGCCGTGTACAGCGCAACGTGTGAGAGATCAGCCGTGTACAGCGCAACGTGTGAGAGATCAGCCGTGTACAGCGCAGTGTATGAGAGATCAGCCGTGTACAGCGCAGGGTATGAGAGATCAGCCGTGTACAGCGCAGTGTATGAGAGATCAGCCGTGTACAGCGCAACGTGTGAGAGATCAGCCGTGTACAGCGCAGAGTGTGAGAGATCAGCCGTGTACAGCGCAGCGTGTGAGAGATCAGCCGTGTACAGCGCAGCGTGTGAGAGATCAGCCGTGTACAGCGCAGGGTATGAGAGATCAGCCGTGTACAGCGCAACGTGTGAGAGATCAGCCGTGTACAGCGCAACGTGTGAGAGATCAGCCGTGTACAGCGCAACGTGTGAGAGATCAGCCGTGTACAGCGCAGAGTGTGAGAGATCAGCCGTGTACAGCGCAGCGTGTGAGAGATCAGCCGTGTACAGCGCAGCGTGTGAGAGATCAGCCGTGTACAGCGCAGGGTATGAGAGATCAGCCGTGTACAGCGCAACGTGTGAGAGATCAGCCGTGTACAGCGCAACGTGTGAGAGATCAGCCGTGTACAGCGCAACGTGTGAGAGATCAGCCGTGTACAGCGCAGGGTATGAGAGATCAGCCGTGTACAGCGCAACGTGTGAGAGATCAGCCGTGTACAGCGCAACGTGTGAGAGATCAGCCGTGTACAGCGCAACGTGCGAGAGATCAGCAGTATACAGCGCAGCGTGCGAGAGATCGGCAGTGTACAGCGCAACGTGTGAGATCAGCAGTGTACAGCGCAACGTGTGAGAGATCAGCCGTGTACAGCGCAACGTGTGAGAGATCAGCCGTGTACAGCGCAACGTGTGAGAGATCAGCCGTGTACAGCGCAGTGTATGAGAGATCAGCCGTGTACAGCGCAACGTGTGAGAGATCAGCCGTGTACAGCGCAACGTGTGAGAGATCAGCCGTGTACAGCGCAACGTGTGAGAGATCAGCCGTGTACAGCGCAACGTGTGAGAGATCAGCCGTGTACAGCGCAACGTGTGAGAGATCAGCCGTGTACAGCGCAACGTGTGAGAGATCAGCCGTGTACAGCGCAACGTGTGAGAGATCAGCCGTGTACAGCGCAACGTGTGAGAGATCAGCCGTGTACAGCGCAACGTGTGAGAGATCAGCCGTGTACAGCGCAACGTGTGAGAGATCAGCCGTGTACAGCGCAACGTGTGAGAGATCAGCCGTGTACAGCGCAACGTGTGAGAGATCAGCCGTGTACAGCGCAACGTGTGAGAGATCAGCCGTGTACAGCGCAACGTGTGAGAGATCAGCCGTGTACAGCGCAGTGTATGAGAGATCAGCCGTGTACAGCGCAGGGTATGAGAGATCAGCCGTGTACAGCGCAGTGTATGAGAGATCAGCCGTGTACAGCGCAACGTGTGAGAGATCAGCCGTGTACAGCGCAGAGTGTGAGAGATCAGCCGTGTACAGCGCAGCGTGTGAGAGATCAGCCGTGTACAGCGCAGCGTGTGAGAGATCAGCCGTGTACAGCGCAGGGTATGAGAGATCAGCCGTGTACAGCGCAACGTGTGAGAGATCAGCCGTGTACAGCGCAACGTGTGAGAGATCAGCGTGTACAGCGCACGTGTGAGAGATCAGCCGTGTACAGCGCAGAGTGTGAGAGATCAGCCGTGTACAGCGCAGCGTGTGAGAGATCAGCCGTGTACAGCGCAGCGTGTGAGAGATCAGCCGTGTACAGCGCAGGGTATGAGAGATCAGCCGTGTACAGCGCAACGTGTGAGAGATCAGCCGTGTACAGCGCAACGTGTGAGAGATCAGCCGTGTACAGCGCAACGTGTGAGAGATCAGCCGTGTACAGCGCAGGGTATGAGAGATCAGCCGTGTACAGCGCAACGTGTGAGAGATCAGCCGTGTACAGCGCAACGTGTGAGAGATCAGCCGTGTACAGCGCAACGTGCGAGAGATCAGCAGTATACAGCGCAGCGTGCGAGAGATCGGCAGTGTACAGCGCAACGTGTGAGATCAGCAGTGTACAGCGCAACGTGTGAGAGATCAGCCGTGTACAGCGCAACGTGTGAGAGATCAGCCGTGTACAGCGCAACGTGTGAGAGATCAGCCGTGTACAGCGCAGTGTATGAGAGATCAGCCGTGTACAGCGCAACGTGTGAGAGATCAGCCGTGTACAGCGCAACGTGTGAGAGATCAGCCGTGTACAGCGCAACGTGTGAGAGATCAGCCGTGTACAGCGCAGGGTATGAGAGATCAGCCGTGTACAGCGCAACGTGTGAGAGATCAGCCGTGTACAGCGCAACGTGTGAGAGATCAGCCGTGTACAGCGCAACGTGTGAGAGATCAGCAGTATACAGCGCAGCGTGTGAGAGATCGGCAGTGTACAGCGCAACGTGTGAGATCAGCAGTGTACAGCGCAACGTGTGAGAGATCAGCCGTGTACAGCGCAACGTGTGAGAGATCAGCCGTGTGTACAGCGCAACGTGTGAGAGATCAGCCGTGTACAGCGCAGTGTATGAGAGATCAGCCGTGTACAGCGCAACGTGTGAGAGATCAGCCGTGTGCAGCGCAACGTGTGAGAGATCAGCCGTGTGCAGCGCAGTGTATGAGAGATCAGCAGTGTACAGCGCAACGTGTGAGAGATCAGCCGTGTACAGCGCAACGTGTGAGAGATCAGCCGTGTACAGCGCAACGTGTGAGAGATCAGCCGTGTACAGCGCAGTGTATGAGAGATCAGCCGTGTACAGCGCAACGTGTGAGAGATCAGCCGTGTACAGCGCAACGTGTGAGAGATCAGCCGTGTACAGCGCAGCGTATGAGAGATCAGCAGTGTACAGCGCAGCGTATGAGAGATCAGCAGTGTACAGCGCAGCGTATGAGAGATCAGCCGTGTACAGCGCAGCGTGTGAGAGATCAGCCGTGTACAGCGCAACGTGTGAGAGATCAGCCGTGTACAGCGCAGCGTATGAGAGATCAGCCGTGTACAGCGCAGCGTATGAGAGATCAGCCGTGTACAGCGCAGCGTATGAGAGATCAGCCGTGTACAGCGCAACGTGTGAGAGATCAGCCGTGTACAGCGCAGTGTATGAGAGATCAGCCGTGTACAGCGCAACGTGTGAGAGATCAGCCGTGTACAGCGCAGCGTGTGAGAGATCAGCCGTGTACAGCGCAGCGTATGAGAGATCAGCCGTGTACAGCGCAGCGTATGAGAGATCAGCCGTGTACAGCGCAACGTGTGAGAGATCAGCCGTGTACAGCGCAACGTGTGAGAGATCAGCCGTGTACAGCGCAACGTGTGAGAGATCAGCCGTGTACAGCGCAACGTGTGAGAGATCAGCCGTGTACAGCGCAACGTGTGAGAGATCAGCCGTGTACAGCGCAGCGTATGAGAGATCAGCAGTGTACAGCGCAGCGTATGAGAGATCAGCAGTGTACAGCGCAGCGTATGAGAGATCAGCCGTGTACAGCGCAGCGTGTGAGAGATCAGCCGTGTACAGCGCAACGTGTGAGAGATCAGCCGTGTACAGCGCAGCGTGTGAGAGATCAGCCGTGTACAGCGCAGCGTATGAGAGATCAGCCGTGTACAGCGCAACGTGTGAGAGATCAGCCGTGTACAGCGCAGTGTATGAGAGATCAGCCGTGTACAGCGCAACGTGTGAGAGATCAGCCGTGTACAGCGCAGCGTATGAGAGATCAGCCGTGTACAGCGCAGCGTTATGAGAGATCAGCCGTGTACAGCGCAGCGTATGAGAGATCAGCCGTGTACAGCGCAACGTGTGAGAGATCAGCCGTGTACAGCGCAACGTGTGAGAGATCAGCCGTGTACAGCGCAACGTGTGAGAGATCAGCCGTGTACAGCGCAACGTGTGAGAGATCAGCCGTGTACAGCGCAACGTGTGAGAGATCAGCCGTGTACAGCGCAACGTGTGAGAGATCAGCCGTGTACAGCGCAACGTGTGAGAGATCAGCCGTGTACAGCGCAACGTGTGAGAGATCAGCCGTGTACAGCGCAACGTGTGAGAGATCAGCCGTGTACAGCGCAACGTGTGAGAGATCAGCCGTGTACAGCGCAACGTGTGAGAGATCAGCCGTGTACAGCGCAACGTGTGAGAGATCAGCCGTGTACAGCGCAACGTGTGAGAGATCAGCCGTGTACAGCGTAGCGTATATTATCTATACACATATATAACCTCCTGCAGGTCACATCATAATCATGAATGCGAAAAACAATGTGCCGAGTGACAACCTCTAATGGCCGCCCAGACAAAGCCCACAGGGTCCTCACTCAGCTTTCCACAGACCCTGAATGGTATATAAATAATCTGCATTCTGCCAGCTCCCTCACTCCTACTCTGTCCATGTGTCAGTATCCACTGCACACCGGCATTCTATTCATCTATCCAGTATTGTGGCCACTTTAGCTCAGGGTGATGGCGTCACACAGCGGCCCGCACTGCGCTGACCTCGAATGCCTGCCGCAACACATGCCGGGACCCCTGACAACACCGACACAGGCCGGGACCCCTGACAACACGACACAGGCCGGGACCCCTGACAACACCGACACAGGCCGGGACCCCTGACAACACAGACACAGGCCGGGACCCCTGACAACACGACACAGGCCGGGACCCCTGACAACACCGACACAGGCCGGGACCCCTGACAACACCGACACAGGCCGGGACCCCTGACAACACCGACACAGGCCGGGACCCCTGACAACACCGACACAGGCCGGGACCCCTGACAACACCGACACAGGCCGGGACCCCTGACAACACCGACACAGGCCGGGACCCCTGACAACACCGACACAGGCCGGGACCCCTGACAACACCGACACAGGCCGGGACCTCTGACAACACCGACACAGGCCGGGACCTCTGACAACACCGACACAGGCCGGGACCCCTGACAACACCGACACAGGCCGGGACCCCTGACAACACCGACACAGGCCGGGACCCCTGACAACACCGACACAGGCCGGGACCCCTGACAACACCGACACAGGCCGGGACCCCTGACAACACCGACACAGGCCGGGACCCCTGACAACACCGACACAGGCCGGGACCCCTGACAACACCGACACAGGCCGGGACCCCTGACAACACCGACACAGGCCGGGACCCCTGACAACACCGACACAGGCCGGGACCTCTGACAACACCGACACAGGCCGGGACCCCTGGCAACACCGACACAGGCCGGGACCCCTGGCAACACCGACACAGGCCGGGACCCCTGACAACACCGACACAGGCCGGGACCCCTGACAACACCGACACAGGCCGGGACCCCTGACAACACCGACACAGGCCGGGACCCCTGACAACACCGACACAGGCCGGGACCCCTGACAACACCGACACAGGCCGGGACCTCTGACAACACCGACACAGGCCGGGACCCCTGACAACACAATCACACCAAGCCTGGCAGCAGAAGAAACCCCATGACAGAGCTTCCATGGAGTGAGACTACGAGGTGCAATGGCCTCCACTGCGCAGCGCCACAAAGTGACAAACAGGGAGGATGAAAAGAAAGAACTTCCGGACTGTGAAATCACATGTTCTATTCAAAGCTGCTGACTGGCTGGGAGAGATCATGTGATACACTCCGTACATCCTCCCATACTGTGTCACATGACACTTTCCAGAGCTGTGACTGGCGGATACACCGTGTTTTGTGGATGTCAGTACAGCCAGTAATATTCTCTAGGGTAGGTCGCAATGCTCAGCGATGTCATAGGTACATGTAGCCAATCAGCGGATCAAAAGAGGATCATGTGACAGTGACACACACACCAAACCTTCTCAGAGAAAAGAGGCCCAGACGATCACATGATCCTATTTAGAGCAGCTGACTGGCTGAGAGGGATCATGTGACTCACAGAACCAGGAAGTTCTCTCTTTTCAGCCTCCCTTTTTGGCACAGGAGGTCTAATTGAGTGTAGGAGCCGACGCTCTGCACAGCTGAAGGTTTGTTACAGTGTATGCAGTCTAGAAACCCCTCTGTGAGATAGGCACATTTTACCTGCACTGATACATTGTAACAAACTATCCAGGACATGAGAGAGGTGTGCGCTGTAGTGTTTACCTGTATTACGTCTGTACTTCAGGACTCTGGATGTAAACAAGAATGAATCATGCATTGACTGCAAGCAGAGATCTTGAAAAAAGGGTGAGGAATTGAAACACAGAAGGGGGAACGTAACAACGTCTCGACGCCGGAAAACGTATAAATGTGGAAAACGGCCCAAAAGTCGTAAAAATGGTCGTTACCGCAGTTTTAAAAAAGGGAGCGGAGCTTCGTGAAAGGGGGCGTGGCTACCTGCGGCCCGATGCGTTTACCATAGTTTGGGCCATCTTGTGGCTGGCGTAGATGTCGTTGAGTGGCGCACGGACAGCTCGGGCCCCTTAATAAAGGTCGCACGTTCCTGCAGCGCGATTCTCCTCCGCAGTCTTCACACATCTCCCCGTCTGCTAGGACTGGACAATTCCTTTAAGCCGTGCACAGTCCCTGGGTCCTCAGATGGTCCCGCTCGTCAGGACTTAACAGCGATGAAGCAGACCTCCCCCCCCAGTCATGTCGCTGTGTGCGACCTTCGCCCCCAGGATCATGGACCCGGCATTAACCCCTCCTGCGCCCCCCCCCCCCAGCACAATGCGGGGCAGCGAGGCCTGAACTCCGCTCCATTGTGTATACAGAACTCTCCACCCCCCACCCCGGTCACAGGGGGCTCAGGATAAAGGGGCTTCCCTTTCATCTGCTCCAGAGAACACAATGCAGCAGCTATTACTCTCTGATAGCAGCCGGGGGCTCCATTATCCAGCCAACACACATTGTGCTCTTATTACACCTCCTATTCGTCCATTATAAAGCTGTAAACACGCGCGGGACACCGGAAAACTGCGCCCCCGCAGGGTCCGCCTGTCGGGGGACGAGACACTAGAGTGTGAGCTCTGCTGCGGGAGATACACAAAGCAACCCCGATACATTGTAACAACAAGAATACAGCGATTATAATCACGTGACCGCCGCGTGACCAGACATTAAGGCCGCGGCCGCCCTGTTCATTTACCATTCACTACAAGAGCAACTTCGTAACAGTGTAACAGCTGCGACGTGCGTTACAGGAGCGGCCGGCGGCTCCACAGACTGAAAGACTCGCTGATCGTTTCCATTACTGCCGAGATCTAGAAATGCTGGAAAAACTGGTTTAATGAGACCCGTGACCGCACATCACACATTCAAGATCTCCAATTGCTCTCAGTGAATGGAACCAGTGTTTTACATTTAGAAGGTGAAAACCCATCAAGTCCTGCTTACACAGCTGAAGGATTGCTACAATGTATCAGTGTAGATCAGAGCTGTCGGACAGGAGAGGGTTTGGTGCTGCACTTTACCTCGTGTCCACCTCCAGCACAGGATCCACGGCTGCCACCAGCGGGCACAGAGGGCAAACCCCACGCCGGTCATTAGCTTCGCCACTAATGATACACTGCACCTGATCCCCACCATGTAATAATCAATCACTCCCATCACCACTGATCTCAGGAGCTTACAATCTACACACAGTGGAGCAACACGCAGCTTATATCAGCGCGGGAGCGTTATAAGAGGAGCGGCTGATACCAGAGAGTCACAGCACTAGAGATATGTGACCATGGAGGAGGGGAGGTTCCTGCACTCCCTGTCAATCAACAGCACAGTCCTCCTCTCCCCAGCCTGAACTGGCTGATAACAGGGAGCAGTAGACGGTATTCACCTACACTATCCTTCCCGTATAATCTGATGAGCTGGCGGCGCGTGGACACTCATATTGTGGATCGTGGCGGCACGTGGACACTCATATTGCGGATCGTGGGGGCGCTCGCCACGAGACAGTTGAGAGGACGGCGGTTCTGGAGCGGTCTCCGCAGACCGGATCATCGGTGACGAGAAGATCTCAGAACGAGAAGCCGATCCAAACACGACTGACGGGGCGCGAAGACTTCAGCACATCAGTCACACGGGGCAAAGAAACTGCCGCATAAGAGAGAAGCGCAGGCAGAGCCGCCACGGCGCAGGAAGGAGGAGAATCCCAGGAACGCAGAGCGGCCGCTTCCGCATTCCACAATTCTGGACGTTTCCTTCCCTCTCCTCCAGCAGGAACATCAACAGCCCACAAAACAAGGCAGAGACGGCAGGAAATACGGAAGCCGGACATCCCGTCCACCCTCATCATGTGATCGCAGCCTCGCCAACTCCTCACAGCCCTGTCCACCGCTTAACTACAAGAGGCACGTGGCTCCGCAGCCGCAACAGCGCCACATATCGAGACCTCGTTTCCAGCAATATTGGTGAAAATTAAATAAAACCGCTCGTGGCGAGAAGTGAAAATACGCGGAAATAAAGATTCTCCTCGCCTAAAATAACCACCGGGACCAATAATCATCTACAGCGCCAAAATAATCACACAACGATCTCAAGTAACGACACCGCTCATCATTCTGTCATAATGGTTTGTGGGAAACAACTAATTCCAGGAGTCACCAGGCTTTCTTAGGATCCTGAATGGCTGACAACAGAGAACAATAGATTGTATTCACCTGTCCTACAGTCATCCTCCCCCAGCCTGACATGTCTGATAACAGAGAACAATAGATTGTATTCACCTGTCCTACAGTCATCCTCCCCCAGCCTGACATGTATGATAACAGAGAACAATAGATTGTATTCACCTGTCCTACAGTCATCCTCCACCCAGCCTGACATGTCTGATAACAGAGAACAATAGATTGTATTCTCCTTTCCTACAGTCATCCTCCCCCAGCCTGACATGTCTGATAACAGAGAACAATAGATTGTATTCACCTGTCCTACAGTCATCCTCCCCCAGCCTGACATGTCTGATAACAGAGAACAATAGATTGTATTCACCTGTCCTACAGTCATCCTCCCCCAGCCTGACATGTCTGATAACAGAGAACAATAGATTGTATTCACCTGTCCTACAGTCATCCTCCCCCAGCCTGACATGTCTGATAACAGAGAACAATAGATTGTATTCACCTGTCCTACAGTCATCCTCCACCCAGCCTGACATGTCTGATAACAGAGAACAATAGATTGTATTCTCCTTTCCTACAGTCATCCTCCCCCAGCCTGACATGTCTGATAACAGAGAACAATAGATTGTATTCACCTGTCCTACAGTCATCCTCCCCCAGCCTGACATGTCTGATAACAGAGAACAATAGATTGTATTCACCTGTCCTACAGTCATCCTCTCCCAGCCTGACATGTCTGCTAACAGAGAACAATAGATTGTATTCACCTGTCCTACAGTCATCCTCCCCCAGCCTGCCATGTCTGATAACAGAGAACAATAGATTGTATTCACCTGTCCTACAGTCATCCTCCCCCAGCCTGACATCTGATAACAGAGAACAATAGATTGTATTCACCGGTCCTACAGTCATCCCCCCCAGCCTGACATGTCTGATAACAGAGAACAATAGATTGTATTCACCTGTCCTACAGTCATCCTCCCCAAGCCTGACATGTATGATAACAGAGAACAATAGATTTCTATTCCCCTGTCCTACAGTCATCCTCCCCCAGCCTGACATGTCTGATAACAGAGAGTAATAGATTGTATTCACCTGTCCAACAGTCATCCTCCCCCGGCCTGACATGTCTGATAACAGAGAACAATAGATTGTATTCTCCTGTCCTACAGTCATCCTCCCCCAGCCTGACATGTCTGATAACAGAGAACAATAGATTGTATTCACCTGTCCTACAGTCATCCTCCCCCAGCCTGACATGTCTGATAACAGAGAACAATAGATTGTATTCACCTGTCCTACAGTCATCCTCCCCCGGCCTGACATGTCTGATAACAGAGAACAATAGATTGTATTCTCCTGTCCTACAGTCATCCTCCCCCAGCCTGACATGTCTGATAACAGAGAACAATAGATTGTATTCTCCTGTCCTACAGTCATCCTCCCCCAGCCTGACATGTCTGATAACAGAGAACAATAGATTGTATTCACCTGTCCTACAGTCATCCTCCCCCAGCCTGACATGTCTGATAACAGAGAACAATAGATTGTATTCACCTGTCCTACAGTCATCCTCCCCCCAGCCTGACATGTCTGATAACAGAGAACAATAGATTGTATTCACCTGTCCTACAGTCATCCTCTCCCCAGCCTGACATGTCTGATAACAGAGAACAATAGATTGTATTCACCTGTCCTACAGTCATCCTCCCCCAGCCTGACATGTCTGATAACAGAGAACATTAGATTGTATTCACCTGTCCTACAGTCATCCTCCCCCCCTGCCTGACATGTCTGATAACAGAGAACAATAGATTGTATTCACCTGTCCTACAGTCATCCTCCCCCAGCCTGACATGTCTGATAACAGAGAACAATAGATTGTATTCACCTGTCCTACAGTCATCCTCCCCCAGCCTGACATGTCTGATAACAGAGAACAATAGATTGTATTTACCTGTCCTACAGTCATCCTCCCCCAGCCTGACATGTCTGATAACAGAGAACAATAGATTGTATTCCACCTGTCCTACAGTCATCCTCCCCCCAGCCTGACATGTCTGATAACAGAGAACAATAGATTGTATTCCACCTGTCCTACAGTCATCCTCCCCCCAGCCTGACATGTCTGATAACAGAGAACAATAGATTGTATTCTCCTTTCCTACAGTCATCCTCCCCCAGCCTGCCATGTCTGATAACAGAGAACAATAGATTGTATTCACCTGTCCTACAGCTATCCTCCCCCCAGCCTGACATGTCTGATAACAGAGAACAATAGATTGTATTCACCTTTCCTACAGTCATCCTCCCCCAGCCTGACATGTATGATAACAGAGAACAATAGATTGTATTCACCTGTCCTACAGTCATCCTCCCCCCAGCCTGACATGTCTGATAACAGAGAACAATAGATTTCTATTCACCTGTCCTACAGTCATCCTCCCCCCAGCCTGACATGTCTGATAACAGAGAACAATAGATTGTATTCACCTGTCCTACAGTCATCCTCCCCCAGCCTGACATGTATGATAACAGAGAACAATAGATTGTATTCCCCTGTCCTACAGTCATCCTCCCCCAGCCTGACATGTCTGATAACAGAGAACAATAGATTGTATTCTCCTGTCCTAGTCATCCTCCCCCAGCCTGACATGTCTGATAACAGAGAACAATAGATTGTATTCACCTGTCCTACAGTCATCCTCTCCCCAGCCTGACATGTCTGATAACAGAGAACAATAGATTGTATTCTCCTTTCCTACAGTCATCCTCCCCCAGCCTGCCATGTCTGATAACAGAGAACAATAGATTTCTATTCACCTGTCCTACAGTCATCCTCTCCCCAGCCTGACATGTCTGATAACAGAGAACAATAGATTGTATTCTCCTGTCCTACAGTCATCCTCCCCCAGCCTGACATGTCTGATAACAGAGAACAATAGATTGTATTCTCCTGTCCTACAGTCATCCTCCCCCAGCCTGACATGTCTGATAACGGAGAACAATAGATTGTATTCACCTGTGCTACAGTCATCCTCCCCCAGCCTGACATGTATGATAACAGAGAACAATAGATTTCTATTCACCTGTCCTACAGTCATCCTCCCCCCAGCCTGACATGTCTGATAACAGAGAACAATAGATTGTATTCTCCTGTCCTACAGTCATCCTCCCCCAGCCTGACATGTCTGATAACAGAGAACAATAGATTGTATTCACCTGTCCTACAGTCATCCTCCCCCAGCCTGACATGTCTGATAACAGAGAACAATAGATTGTATTCACCTGTCCTACAGTCATCCTCCCCCAGCCTGACATGTCTGATAACAGAGAACAATAGATTGTATTCACCTGTCCTACAGTCATCCTCCCCCAGCCTGACATGTCTGATAACAGAGAACATTAGATTGTATTCACCTGTCCTACAGTCATCCTCCCCCAGCCTGACATGTCTGCTAACAGAGAACAATAGATTGTATTCACCTGTCCTACAGTCATCCTCCCCCAGCCTGACATGTCTGATAACAGAGAACAATAGATTGTATTCACCTGTCCTACAGTCATCCTCTCCCCAGCCTGACATGTCTGATAACAGAGAACAATAGATTGTATTCACCTGTCCTACAGTCATCCTCTCTCAAGCCTGACATGTCTGATAACAGAGAACAATAGATTGTATTCACCTGTCCTACAGTCATCCTCCCCCAGCCTGACATGTCTGATAACAGAGAACAATAGATTGTATTCACCTGTCCTACAGTCATCCTCCCCCAGCCTGACATGTCTGATAACAGAGAGTAATAGGCTGCGTTCACTTGTGCAGCACTTGGCGGTCTTGTTAGTTACGGCTCCGCTCCTCGTGCTCCTGATCTCGTGTTTCTTGCTCTCCGTCCGTTCCCTGCAGTCGACCTTGTAATAACGACGTCTCCTGGTAAGTTATTTATAATGGTTGCGCCGGACGCCCGGGGTCATCCGCCATCTGTCTGGGAAAAAACAAAACCAGCGCAAAGCCTTGGCCCGGAGGCTGACAATCTAATGACTGGGGGAGGGGTCCTGCACCTACAATGTGAGTACTATAAATCCAACGATTCTGATTTTTTAAACGGCTGTTTTTTAGCGGTTTCTGCGTCAAAAACTGCGCCAAAAAAACTCTGTGTGAACTAGGCCTTAAAGACGCGTTTCCACATCACCGTATTTGTGGCGTTCTTCCGAGGACACATCCCGTAAGACGGGCGAACCAGATACGGCCCCCATTACAGTGCACACAGGGGCTGTCACCCAGCTTTTCATAAACCCTGCATGCATACTGTACTGCTCTGCCGGTGTAAATGTCAGTCTCCACTGTAATCCTGGCATTTTATTCATGCACCAGGAAGCTCCGAATGAAGAGAGCAGGGAATTGTGGGAGGACACAGACTGGTCAGTGCGTCTATAGGATGCCGGGGGCCGGATGTTCTATAAATAGTCCCTGAGGTCAGGTATTCAGCCAGGAAGGGGTTAACCGGCGGAGCGCAGCGCGTCTACCTGCGGCCCAGATACGAAAGTCACCTGACCACAAGCCAGAACGACTGCAGCACATGGGGGATCCCCCACATACAGACACCCCAACAAGGTGCGCAATACGCCAGAAAACGGGACATCAATACATGGCCACAGAGCACAGACAGCGTCACGGCAACGGAAATACAGATGGAGCAGCTTTTATTGCAGCAAGTGGAGTCCCCCTTGCTCTCCGAATTACATCTGCACTGCAATCCAGGACCACAAAGCCCCAATGATCCCTTATAAACATGGCTGAGGAGCACAGAAGAGACGCCGGTCACATGATCCCATCAGGAGGAGCAGCCTTTATTGAAGTCAGCGGCGTCTTCTGACCTGTATCTACACCAAGTCCTTCACTGCGTGGCCGACGAGCACAGAAGACGTCAGTCCGTGCGCAGACGGAGCCGTCCGAGGGTTGTCCTGCGTAATCTGCACTTATCTGTTCGGTAAAGCCAACTCATCAATATACAGATGGAGCAGACTTTATTGAAGCCCCTGATGTCCTCACAGAATAATATCTACACTGTATCCTCCAGACTATAGAAAGACATGACTGAAGAGAAGCCAGGCCCACCTATCGATGCACAGATGGAGCAGACTTTACTACAGCCAGTGAAAGTTATCGCACATCAACACGCCGCAGAATCGGACACTTCTTAGTAAGTTCGCTGTATACACCGGGACGATGACACGCCGATAATTGCTGCATCTTTGGCGCAGACGCATTTATGTTCTGGGCGCCAGTTTCCGGCACCCGATTGGCCGTTTACGTGGTGACTCAAATCATTGCGATTAATTTGCAAAATATTCGGAGATTCGCAGATAAAACAAAATTTCGGACGTAATTTTGAGGCGGATTTGGACCTGCCTGCACGCCGTTTGCTGCGTATTTTGCGGTCGAGGCTACTGAGCGCCCCAGGAAAAAAACGCAGCGAAAAACGCTTTCTCTGCCTCCAATTGACATCAATGGGAGGTTAGAGAGTGAAAGGCCCGAAGGGAATGTAGCTTTTTTTTTTTTTTTTCTTCCGTGCGCGGTTTTTTTCCACTTGCGGGGGAAAAAAACGCCTCCGCCTCCCATAGAAATGAATTTGAGGTGATTTCGGATGTTCTTGCCACGGATTCCGACGCGGCAAAAAAAACTGTGTGTGAACAGGGCCTTACCGTTCCAGGAGAAATTGTTACAAAGTTGCAGGACGGTGGGAGATCATTCCTAGGATATGAAGAGGCGGCAGGAGGATGAGGAGGGTCGGCAGCGCCACGCGGTCACTGTTTGTTCTCGCAATTCTCGATAACGCGATGATAGAAACGAAGCAAACAAAAATATAACTGAACTATTGGAATTTAGGATAAAAATGGCGCAAAGCGTTCAATCACGGTCCACGTTTCGGGGGGAGTATTTTCTCGTGTACTCGCGGCGGCCGGGAGGACATTTGGGTTGCCCGACCACAGACACGATGAATGTAGACCGGACGCTGAAGGGTTAATAGTGAAACTATGAGAACAAAGGCCGCCTGTGAGACGCCGCGCCAGGACCGCTGCCAAATATCAGACGGGTGACACTACAACTACCGCACCGTCGCCCGTCACACCCAGATACCGGGCGGCGATAACCCAACCCCCGGGTGCCCGGACACTCCTCACACAGGGCACCGAAGACATTGTACTCCTGTTATTGTAATGGGTGAAGCCTCCACCATCCTCCGCACAGCGAGTCACAGCACCAGCCGGACGGGCACGAGGTGGATGCCACACAGAGGAGGCAGCAGCACCCATTAACATGCCACCCTAAAAGTAAACATGACACCCTGAACCCACACAGAACAGCATCAACGACACACAGGGCAGGCAGGACGGACTCTCAGGGGGCACAGGGCAGCAGTGATGTATAGTGGGCAGGACGGACTCTCAGGGGGCACAGGGCAGCAGTGATGTGTAGTGGGCAGGACGGACTCAGGGGGCACAGGGCAGCAGTGATGTATAGTGGGCAGGACGGACTCTCAGGGGGCACAGGGCAGCAGTGATGTATAGTGGGCAGGACGGACTCTCAGGGGGCACAGGGCAGCAGTGATGTGCAGTGGCCAGGACGGACTCTCAGCGGGCACAGGGCAGCAGTGATGTGTAGTGGGCAGGACGGACTCTCAGGGGGCACAGGGCAGCAGTGTTGATAGTGGGCAGGACGGACTCTCAGGGGGCACAGGGCAGCAGTGATGTATAGTGGGCAGGACGGACTCTCAGGGGGCACAGGGCAGCAGTGATGTATAGTGGGCAGGACGGACTCTCAGGGGGCACAGGGCAGCAGTGTTGTGTAGTGGGCAGGACGGACTCTCAGGGGGCACAGGGCAGCAGTGTTGTGTAGTGGGCAGGACGGACTCTCAGGGGGCACAGGGCAGCAGTGATGTATAGTGGGCAGGACGGACTCTCAGGGGGCACAGGGCAGCAGTGTTGTGTAGTGGGCAGGACGGACTCTCAGGGGGCACAGGGCAGCAGTGTTGTGTAGTGGGCAGGACGGACTCTCAGGGGGCACAGGGCAGCAGTGATGTGTAGTGGGCAGGACGGACTCTCAGGGGGCACAGGGCAGCAGTGTTGTGTAGTGGGCAGGATGGACTCTCAGGGGGCACAGGGCAGCAGTGTTGTGTAGTGGGCAGGACGGACTCTCAGGGGGCACAGGGCAGCAGTGATGTATAGTGGGCAGGACGGACTCTCAGGGGGCACAGGGCAGCAGTGATGTGTAGTGGGCAGGACGGACTCAGGGGGCACAGGGCAGCAGTGTTGTGTAGTGGGCAGGACGGACTCTCAGGGGGCACAGGGCAGCAGTGATGTGTAGTGGGCAGGACGGACTCTCAGGGGGCACAGGGCAGCAGTGATGTGTAGTGGGCAGGACGGACTCTCAGGGGGCACAGGGCAGCAGTGATGTGTAGTGGGCAGGACGGACTCTCAGGGGGCACAGGGCAGCAGTGATGTATAGTGGGCAGGACGGACTCTCAGGGGGCACAGGGCAGCAGTGTTGTGTAGTGGGCAGGACGGACTCTCAGGGGGCACAGGGCAGCAGTGTTGTGTAGTGGGCAGGACGGACTCTCAGGGGGCACAGGGCAGCAGTGATGTATAGTGGGCAGGACGGACTCTCAGGGGGCACAGGGCAGCAGTGTTGTGTAGTGGGCAGGACGGACTCAGGGGGCACAGGGCAGCAGTGTTGTGTAGTGGGCAGGACGGACTCTCAGGGGGCACAGGGCAGCAGTGATGTGTAGTGGGCAGGACGGACTCTCAGGGGGCACAGGGCAGCAGTGATGTGTAGTGGGCAGGACGGACTCTCAGGGGGCACAGGGCAGCAGTGATGTGTAGTGGGCAGGACGGACTCTCAGGGAGCACAGGGCAGCAGTGTTGTGTAGTGGGCAGGACGGACTCTCAGGGGGCACAGGGCAGCAGTGTTGTGTAGTGGGCAGGACGGACTCTCAGGGGGCACAGGGCAGCAGTATTGTGTAGTGGGCAGGACGGACTCTCAGGGGGCACAGGGCAGCAGTGATGTATAGTGGGCAGGACGGACTCTCAGGGGGCACAGGGCAGCAGTGTTGTGTAGTGGGCAGGACGGACTCTCAGGGGGCACAGGGCAGCAGTGATGTGCAGTGGGCAGGACGGACTCTCAGGGGGCACAGGGCAGCAGTGATGTGTAGTGGGCAGGACAGACTCACAGGGGGCAGAGGGCAGCAGTGATGTATAGTGGGCAGGACGAACTCTCAGGGGGCACACGGCAGCAGTGATGTGCAGTGGGCAGGACGGACTCTCAGGGGGCACAGGGCAGCAGTGATGTATAGTGGGCAGGACGGACTCTCAGGGGGCACAGGGCAGCAGTGATGTATAGTGGGCAGGACGGACTCTCAGGGGGCACAGGGCAGCAGTGATGTATAGTGGGCAGGACGGACTCTCAGGGGGCACAGGGCAGCAGTGATGTGTAGTGGGCAGGACGAACTCTCAGGGGGCACAGGGCAGCAGTGATGTGTAGTGGGCAGGACGGACTCTCAGGGAGCACAGGGCAGCAGTGTTGTGTAGTGGGCAGGACAAACTCTCAGGGGGCACAGGGCAGCAGTGATGTATAGTGGGCAGGACGGACTCTCAGGGGGCACAGGGCAGCAGTGATGTGTAGTGGGCAGGACGAACTCTCAGGGGGCACAGGGCAGCAGTGATGTATAGTGGGCAGGACGGACTCTCAGGGGGCACAGGGCAGCAGTGATGTGTAGTGGGCAGGACGGACTCTCAGGGGGCACAGGGCAGCAGTGTTGATGGTACCAGGCAGGACTGTAGACTGGCAGCAGTGGCCGGACCTGTCTGACCAGTGACGGGGGCAGGAGTCTCTCCCCGGCGCATTAATCACTGCAATTACCTGGGCAGTGCCAGCCACAGACCCGGTACCGGTGAAAGAACATACAAAGAAACACACAGCGGGCACAACTTTATATCATTACCAGGCGTTACTGCTGCCGCCCTGAAAATGCCCACACAACGCCTGGCAGCAGAAACCACAGCAATCACTGATCATACGGAGCGGAGCGGAGCCCCCCACAGCCCTGTGCCCACCGCACGCCGGGCAGCTCCATCCAGAAGAAGGAAAGAACCCGGAGTCCACAGCAGCCGTGCCAGCGCCCATAGTGCCCTCTACTCACCCCAAACCCTGCCAGCCCCCCACCTTCTAGACCGTCCTACCCCAGACTCTCACCTTGGACAGCCCACCATCCTCTCACACCTCCTCCCCCCGGACTCTCACCTTGGACAACCCATCATCGTTCGTTCCCCCCCAGACTCTCACACGTCCCCTGGACACTCACCATGGATCCCCCCCCCTGGACTCTCACCTTGGACCTTCCCCCAGGACTCTCACCCCTCATCCTCCCCCCGGACTCTCACCCCTCATCATTCCCCAGGACTCTCAACCCTCATCCTCCCAACTTGGACCAACCAGGACTCTCACCTTGGACCTCCCCCCGGACTCTCACCCTGGACCTCCCCCCGGACTCTCACCCCTCATCCTCCTCCCCACGGACTCTCACCCCTCATCATTCCCCCGGACTCTCACCCCTCATCCTCCTCCCCACGGACTCTCACCCCTCATCATTCCCCCGGACTCTCACCCCTCATCCCCCTCCCCCAGACTCTCACCTTGGGCAGCTCCCGGAGTTGGTTGGAGTCCAGGAGAAGCTCCTCCAGGCTGCGGCTGTATCTGTAGACCTCGTCGGGCACGGCGTGCAGGGAGCAGTGCCGCTTATCCACGGACTCCACATGCCGGTTACAGCGCCACAGCGGGATGCACTTCAGCATGGTACCCCCGGGTCACCGCCCGCTTATCACACCCGAGCTCCCAGCCTGCGGGTCAGCACACACTGCTAAGGGACGCGGCCCACTGCCAAGCCTGCTGGGAGTTGTAGTCACTATGCTGCCTGTGCCCAGCAGAGAACGACACCTCCCATCATTCCTCTGTACACAGGCTCAGTGCACGCCGGGAACTGTAGTCACTTTTCCACTTAGTTAGAACTGCGTCCTCCGGCGCCGGACTACACCTCCCGGCATACCACAGTACGCACGCACAAGGGACGCCGGGAGCTGTAGTCAAGATTACTCGTAGTCACAGCTGAATCGCCCACTGCAGGACTACACTCCCCGGCATGCTTCAGTGTTCTCTTCCGCGCACGAGCGGAAGTATTTTTACCGAGCGGAATACTCTGTTTAGCACTACATTGCCCAACAACCCACGGGGTTCCTCCGCAGTGCGTACCGGGAAGCAAGGTTTTGTTTGTGTACCCCTCATCATATCCGCTTCCTCTGAAGACTACATGTCCCGGCATGCCTCACACCTGCACCCCACGGAATGCCCCCTGGTCCAGGAATGTTCCAGTGACTGGCAGCTCTGGAATATCATGATAGGCCCCCAGGCACAGAAATCATGCCCCGCCCCGTCACGCCTCTTAAAGGGGAACCCCACTATATAAATAGTTACCCCCCCCATCCCCCCATAATACCTGAGATTATCCTGTAACCTGGACTATTCCAGAACACACAGACGCCACATCCCGCAAATGGAGGCCATGAAATAAAACGTGTAATATCCGATAATATATCCGTTATTCTAATAATCACTTGTCATTCACCGGGGTCTATGCAAAAAAGGGGAGGAGGAGGAGGGAGACCCCAATAGTTGGCGGCTGTAGAACATTTTATTAGGCTATTAAAGCAAAAAAGACGAACCATATATAGATTAAAAATGAACCGTGCTCGCTGCTGCTGCTGCACATAGTAACGCCGCGGGAAGCCGTCCGCGCTGAGTAAGGAGCGCTACGTGAAAGAGGCCGCGGCTGCATGACGCCGGGCAAAGTCTAAAGTGCACTGGTAGAGACCGCAACAAGAGCGCGTTACTTAAAAAAGTAGAAGGAGCCCCCCCCCCCCCATGTGTTTCACCACACAAGTGGCGTCTTCAGGGGCCCTGGGACTAATGACAGCGCCGCCGATTTCCGGAACTAAAGCAGAGTTCAAAATGACGTAGTGAGAGAGAAATCTCCCAATCCAATGTTGGTGTTGCTGAAACATGGCTGGACTCTTCACATGACTGGGCTGTAAATCTACAGGGTTTTACACTTTTTCGGAAAGACAGGACAAATAGGAAAGGTGGTGGTGTATGTCTGTATGTGAGAAGTGATATGACGGCGGTGGTGTGTGTCTGTATGTGAGAAGCGATATGAAGGTGGTGGTGTATGTCTGTATGTGAGAAATGATATGAAGGCGAGTGTGAAAGAGACAATAGTGGGTGAAGACTGTGAGGAGGTTGAAACCTTGTGGGTGGAACTAGAAAGGGAGGTAAACACTGAAAAAATTACTTTTGGTGTAATCTATAGACCCCCCAATATAACTGAGGAGATGGAAGTTCAGCTATATAAACAGATGGAGCGGGCTGCACAGGCGGGTACTGTAGTGATAATGGGAGATTTTAATTTCCGGGATATTAATTGGTGTCATGGTTCGGCTTCAACTGCAAAGGGGAGACATTTCCTCAACCTGTTGCAGGAAAATGTTATGGGCCAGTTTGTGGAAGACCCGACTAGAGGTGAAGCTCTGTTGGATCTGGTCATTTCTAATAATGCAGATCTTGTTGGGAATGTCAATGTTCGTGGAAACCTCGGTAACAGTGATCACAATATAGTTACATTTTACCTATACTGTAAAAAACAAACGCAGGCTGGGAGGGCAAAAACATTTAATTTTAAGAAAGCCAATTTCCCCAGGATGAGGGCGGCAATTCAGGATATAGACTGGGAAGAACTAATGTCAAATAATGGAATAAATGATAAATGGGAGATTTTCAAATCTACTTTGAGTTATTATAGTGCAAAATTTATTCCTACAGGTAATAAGTATAAACGACTAAAATTAAACCCCACATGGCTTACACATTCTGTGAAAGGGGCAATACATGACAAAAAAAGGGCATTTAAAAAATACAAATCTGAGGGTACAGCTGTAGCCTTTGTAAAATATAAGGAGCTTAATAAAATCTGTAAAAATGTAATAAAATTAGCAAAAATACAAAATGAAAGGCAGGTGGCCAAGGATAGTAAAACAAATCCTAAAAAATTCTTCAAGCATATAAATGCTAAAAAGCCAAGGTCTGAACATGTAGGACCCCTAGATAATGGTAATGGGGAGTTGATCACAGGTAATCAAGAGAAGGCAGAGTTACTAAATGGGTTCTTTAGCTCTGTATATACAACAGAAGAAGGAGCAGCTGATGTAGCCGGTGCCAGTGCTGTTAATATATCGGCTGATATACTGAATTGGATGAATGTAGAGATGGTCCAAGCTAAATTAAATAAAATAAATGTGCACAAGGCCCCGGGACCATATGGGTTACACCCTAGAGTTCTTAAAGAGCTTAGTTCAGTTATTTCTGTCCCCCTTTTCATAATATTCAGAGATTCTCTAGTGACTGGTATAGTGCCAAGGGACTGGCGCAGGGCAAATGTGGTGCCTATTTTCAAAAAGGGCTCTAGGTCTTCCCCAGGTAATTATAGACCAGTAAGCTTAACATCCATCGTGGGGAAAATGTTTGAGGGGCTATTGAGGGACTATATACAGGATTATGTGACAATAAATAGCATTATAAGTGACAGCCAGCACGGTTTTACTAAGGACAGAAGTTGTCAAACCAACCTAATCTGTTTTTGTGAAGAGGTGAGCAGAAGTCTAGACAGAGGGGCCGCTGTGGATTTAGTGTTTTTGGACTTTGCAAAGGCATTTGACACTGTCCCCCATAGACGCCTAATGGGTAAATTACGGACTATAG
This sequence comes from Rhinoderma darwinii, assembly GCF_050947455.1. NCBI lineage: Eukaryota > Metazoa > Chordata > Amphibia > Anura > Rhinodermatidae > Rhinoderma > Rhinoderma darwinii. Next base: position 1,009,929 of record NW_027461815.1, on the reverse strand, counting down.
GTTTAGAAAATATAGTTTGTAATTGGATTGAGAATTGGCTCAAGGACCGTATCCAGAGGGTTGTGGTCAATGATTCCTTCTCTGAATGGTCCCCGGTAATAAGTGGTGTACCCCAGGGTTCAGTGCTGGGACCACTATTATTCAACTTATTTATTAATGATATAGAGGATGGGATTAATAGCACTATTTCTATTTTTGCAGATGACACCAAGCTATGTAATATAGTTCAGACTATGGAAGATGTTCATGAATTACAGGCAGATTTAAACAAACTAAGTGTTTGGGCGTCCACTTGGCAGATGAAGTTTAATGTAGATAAATGTAAAGTTATGCATCTGGGTACCAACAACCTGCATGCATCATATGTCCTAGGGGGCGCTACACTGGGGGAGTCACTTGTTGAGAAGGATCTGGGTGTAATAATCTGCAGCATCATATGTCCTAGGGGGCGCTACACTGGGGGAGTCACTTGTTGAGAAGGATCTGGGTGTAATAATCTGCAGCATCATATGTCCTAGGGGGAGCTACACTGACTCAATAACAGCATGCAGTGTCAATCAGCTGCTTCAAAGGCCAGCAGGATATTGTCGTGTATTAAAAGAGGCATGGACTCGCGGGACAGAGATGTAATATTGCCACTTTACAAAGCATTAGTGAGGCCCCATCTAGAATATGCAGTTCAGTTCTGGGCTCCAGTTCATAGAAAGGATGCCCTGGAGTTGGAAAAAATACAAAGAAGAGCAACGAAGCTAATTAGGGGCATGGAGAATTTAAGTTATGAGGAAAGATTGAAAGAATTAAACCTATTTAGCCTTGAAAAAAGACGACTAAGGGGGGACATGATTAACTTATATAAATATATTAATGGCACATACAAAAAATATGGTCAAATCCTGTTCCTTGTAAAACCCCCTCAAAAAACAAGGGGGCGCTCCCTCCGTCTGGAGAAAAAAAGGTTCAAGCTGCAGAGGCGACAAGTCTTCTTTACAGTGAGAACTGTGAATCTATGGAATAGTCTACCGCAGGAGCCGTCACAGCAGGGACAGTAGACACCGCAGGAGCCGTCACAGCAGGGACAGGAGACACCGCAGGAGCTGGTCACAGCAGGGACAGTAGACACCGCAGGAGCCGTCACAGCAGGGACAGTAGATGGCTTTAAAAAAGGGTTAGATAATTTCCTAGAACAAAAAAATATTAGCTCCTATGTATAGAAATTTTTCCTTCCCTTTTCCCTTCCCTTGGTTGAACTTGATGGACATGTGTCTTTTTTCAGCCGTACTAACTATGTAACTATGTAACTATGTAATAGAAACTCCCATGGTTTGGACAGGCACTCCAATCGTCCTATGTGAGTTTAGAGGCGATAGCCCAAGGAGTCTCCGCATGACGAACCAATCAGGTGTCAGCAGAGAGGTGGAGCCTTCTTTAGGCCCCATGCACATGAACGTAAAAACGGCCGTAATTACGGACCCATAGACTTCTGTTGGCCACGGGTACCTCCTCATATGCTTACGGGAAGGTGCCCGGGCCGTTGAAAAAGATAGAACATGTCCTATTTCAGGCCGTAATTACGGCACGGGCAGCCCATAGAAGTCAATGGGGCTCCCGGAATTACGGGAGCATTGCTAGGAGACGTCTGTAAATAGTCACTGTCCAGGGTGCTGAAAGAGTTAAGCGATCGGCAGTAACTGTTTCTGCACCCTGGACAGTGACTACCGATCCCAATATAGAGCAACCTGTCAAAAAAATAGAAGTTCATACTTACCGAGAACTCCCTGCTTCTGTCTCCAGTCCGGCCTCCCAGGATGACGTTTCAGTCTAAGTGACGGCTGCAGCCAATCACAGGCCAATCACAGGCTGCAGCCAATCACAGGCCAATCACAGGCTGCAGCCAATCACAGGCCAATCACAGGCTGCAGCCAATCACAGGCCAATCACAGACTGCAGCCAATCACAGGCTGCAGCCAATCACAGGCCAATCAGAGGCTGCAGCCAATCACAGGCCAATCACAGGCTGCAGCCAATCACAGGCCAATCACAGGCTGCAGCGGTCACATGGACTGCCGCGTCATCCAGGGAGGTCGGCCTGGATGTCAGGAGAGGGACGCGTCACCAAGACAACGGCCGGTAAGTATGAAATTCTTTTACTTTTATTACGAAAAGGGCTGTCCCTTCTCTCTATCCTGCACTGATAGAGAGAAGGGGCTGCCGATTAGTGCAGTGCAATTTTGCAGCGAAAACGTATTTACGGGAGGGAAAAAATACGTTAGTGTGCATGAGGCCTAAGTGTGATGGACGTTCATATTGGCCAATGAAAATGGCGTGTGAGTGGCCTATGGCGTAGTCAGGTTCGCGCATGCGTGTATGAACATTTTATCAAGATAGAAAGGATATCGAATCGGCCGATGTACAGACCGGTAAGTATTGACCTGACGTAGTCCACGGACTCATCACGCTGGAGATCCCGGGCGTGTTATGCAGATTCCTTTCTCAAATAGAATCCAATGGTAAAATAATGGTATTTATCCGAAAACCCGGAGAGTAACGTCGCTGTCAGTTTGTTGGCGTGGAAACGACGCAATGGTCCGTCAATAAGAAATAGCAATCAATATCTGTCGTGAAAGTCTCTCATAAAAGCAGAGACCCCTCCAATGTCAGAACGTTATTGTAGCAAAATGGATTCCTATTTAATCAAATATTTTTTTAAACCCGATGGTAACATTTGAGAATAATGAATCCTTGGTTAATGTTCATAGATCGGCTGCAAAGGTGACGCCGTATTCAGTCCCAGAGGATTCAAGGTGCCGGGCCGACGGGTCCCCCTGGCCTCCTCCTGTAGACGTTCACGCTCGAGATTCCCCGCTCCTGGACCCGGTCTGATCTGGGTGATGATTGTGTTTCCACCCTGGACAAGTTGAACACGTCAGGATAAGGGAGCGTCTTCTTTGTTGTTTATAGCAGAGAAATGTTTGGAGATTCTTCTTCTCAGTTTTTGGATCGTTTCGCCCACATAAAGTTCGGGGCATTTCGCCACGTGGACGACTCCGCTGCTTTGGCAGTTTATGATTTGTTTAATTTTATTATCTAGAGGGTTACAAAAACTTTTGGTGGTGGCGCAGATGGACAGAAGGAGCATCTACCGCAGGGGTGGGATCCGATAACTGTCGATTTTAGGCATCATTTAGCTGCTGACGAGGGCTGAGAATTGTGACTGTGTACGAGATAATCATGTACGTTTTTACCCCTTCGATAGGTGACACTGGGATTGATGGAAATTTAGTCACAGAGATCAGAATCTGCACGGAGAATAGGCCAATGTTTTTGTAGAATTTTAGTTATTTGGTGAGAACAAACATCAAAAGTACCAATACGTCTAACAGTCGAAAAGGACTGTGCAGATTTAGCATCAGTTTTTGTGTTAGAATTACGCAAACTATTCGTTTCACACACAAGATCTTTTCTATCTGTCGCCCTGGCATAGGCTCTGTGTAAATATTTTTTAGGATAGCCACGGGCAAAGAATTTTGAAAACAATCCATCACATTCGGTTTTGAATGATGGTTCATCAGAACAATTCCTTTTTGCTCTCAGTTACTGTCCAATTGGGATACCCCTCTTTAAGGAGGGGGGATGGTGACTATCCCAGTGCAAAAAGCTATTAGCAGCTGTCGATTTACGTGAGATGTTGGTTTGGACACCACCACTAGGGTCCAGGGAAATTTTTAAATCAAGAAATGTAAGTTCTGTTTGATGAATCTCAAAAATGAATTTCATTCCAATTTGGTTGCTATTAAGTATTGACATGAAGTCAATGAATAAAGAGCGGTCCCCATCCCAAAAAATCAAAACATCATCGATATATCTACCCCAGAACAGAATGTGACAAGTAAAACAAAGTAATTGTAAAGGATCTGCCAGGCACAGCTTCTGTATCCACGCCCATAGGTAATCAGTCTGCACCTGCTTCTATGTCTGTGAGACTGACTCCATCTTCCACCAGTCAGGATGGCAGGCTTAGGAGTGGGAGAGCCTATCGCAGCCTGGCCAGACGGAGCTAGCTCCCGCCCTCTGTCTATTTATACCTGCCTTTCCTGTTCCTCCTTGCTTGTGATTCTTCTCGTTTTGTTTCCTGGCCCTGCTGCAGCTTCTTGTACCATTTGTCCTCTGCTTCATATGACCCTGGCTTACTGACTACTCTCCTGCTCTGCGTTTGGTACCTCGTACACTCCTGGTTTGACTCGGCTTGTTCACTACTCTCCTGCTCTGCGTTTGGCACCTCGTACTCTCCTGGTTTGACTCGGCTCGTTCACCTCTCTTGTTGCTCACGGTCTTGCCGTGGGCAACTGCCCCTTTTCCCTTGCTTCTGTGTTCCCTTGTCTGTTTGTCTGTCGTGCACTTATTGAGTGTAGGGACCGTCGCCCAGTTGTACCCCATCGCCTAGGGCGAGTAGTTGCAAGTAGGCAGGGACTAAGTGGCGGGTAGATTAGGGCTCACTTGTCTGTTTCCTTACCCCCATCGTTACAGTAAGTCTTCAGAAAAAACAATAGTATCTTCCCACCACCCTAAAATTTTTTTGCATAGGTGGGGGCACAGGCCGTGCCCATAGCAGTGCCTTTTTATTGGTGATAGAATTTTTTGTCAAAAACAAAATAATTGTGAGTTAACCAAAACCGGAGAATTGACAGTACAAATTTATTGTGTGTATGAAATTGTGTACCTCTAGTGCTTAAAAAATTAGTGACAGCTGTGAGACCATTTCCGTGTTGAATATTGGTGTATAAGGACTCAACATCAATACTCGCAATCATGGTAGTTGGAGTGACATGAATCTCCTGGATCCTAGTGATAGTGTCCTTGGTATCTCTCAAATGTGACGGTAAAGCTGTGACAAAAGGCGCCAGGATTTCGTCCACATACAGACTGCAATTGCTTGTGTGAGGCTGTCGTTGCCCGATACGATAGACCTGGCAGGGACAGGGCGGGTGGTTTTGTGGATTTTAGGTAACACATAAATAGTAGCAGTAGTAGGGCTAGGATTAAACAGGAATTTAAATTCATCCTGTGTGATGATGTTACTAGTTTTAGCTTCGGACGTAGTTCTGTCAGAAACAAATGTGTGGGATTATTATCCAGGATGGTATATGTAGGGGTGTCATTGATCCGTCCACGGACCCTGTGCACATCGTCCTTCTCATCCAAGACCACAATATTCCCCCCCTTGTCTGAGGGTTTCACAATCAGATGTTCATTTTTACATAAGTCCTCTAATGCCAGTTTCTCTGTTTGGCTTAGATTGCTAGAGATCTGAGATTTGTCGTATCTGAGTTTTTTTAGTTCAGCACTTGCCAACAATGTCAATATGGGAGTATTGTGAGAAAGGAGGGGTTAAAGGGAATGTGTCGCTAGAATTTTTTTTTATTTTTTTTTAGTTAAACAGTTAGTATATAAGTGATTACACATTGTTCTAATTTTTAAAAAAGTCAGGAAATATTATAAATTAGATTCTAATTTAGAACATTTCCCTGTGCTGGTCACTAGAGGGAGCAGTTCCCAAAATTGCAGCATTGGCATGTGGTAAAGCAACCTCATTGATTTATGCTGCAAATTTGGGGTAGACACACTGTCCTCTAGTGTCCTCACACAATCCCCCCTCCCTTATTCTGGCTAGTGCCAGGAGAAAGGAGGGGGTTGAATGTTCAAACCTCCTACACTGTGTGCCGCCATTTTTTGAGCGAATGCACAGTGTAGGAGGATTAGATACAGTGGTAATCACACAGCAGAACACGAACATACACAAACATAATACACACATCACATACACAAACATAACTTACTTGCTCCTGCCGCCGCCGCTGCCTCCGCTCCTAGTCCTTGCCTCTGAACATATGGACGGAAGCCGTGACCGGAAGTCGTCATCTTACTGTCCGGCCGCGGCTTCCGGTCCACATGAAAATGGCGCCGGATGTCGCTTGGCCGAAGACCTTCCTTTTGGTCTGTGTGGGAGCGGCGCATGCGCCGTTCCCACACAGACGGCGTACACTGCAGTGAATGGTACAGCTCCCGTTCGCATTCTCTATGGGGATGTATGCGCCGTATTCCATCTCTGTATGTGTCGTTAATCGACACATACCGAGATGAAAAAAAAATGTCAGCCCCCATAGAGAAGTAAAAGAAAGAAAAAGTACAACACAAAAACACAAAGAAATTAAATTTATTTTAATGACATACTAAAAGCAATAACATATAAAAAAAAAAATTTTCGTGACACCTTCCCTTTAATTTAGAATTGGGACATAATGAGGAGAAAAGACCTTGCGCACTAGTAGCCCCCACCTCGTTTTCAAGCAGTAGATTCTCAAGATCTCTCAAGGTATTTGTTTGTCCTATCGATCTCGCTTCTTCCTTGTGTGTTATTTTTGAAAAATTTACGTAAAGCCAACTTCCTGGCAAATAAGTTCATATCCTTGGTCCAAATAAACTCATCGAAGGCAGGGATCGGGGTGTATGACAACCAGGGGCGTAGTAAGGACTCGTGATGCGGATTTAAATGAATAGAGGAGTTGTTGCAAATTTGTATCTCATCGCTGCCTGGATTACCAGATGGAGGGGCTAGTGTAGTTGTTGATTCAGACCCCAACACTGATTGGGTGGCCCTAAAAAAGGGAAGCCACTGTTGGGTCCTATATTGGTCGTGCTTGTGCTCATAGGACCTCTGGTGATCCCTTCACTCTAATTTGAGTTTATACCCACCGGTCGAGGAGTGGAAGGTTTATTGGAAGAGATAGAGGCACAGGAAGTTAAAGAAGAAAAATTGGAAGTGCCGATCGGATATGTGTCAGTTACATTCACCGGGGTCTGGGCTAGGACAGTTCTTCAGGACATTGCACCCACAAGATGTACCATAAATGTCCGATAGACGCGGGTCCCACCCGTCTCTGACACCCGTCCTACCTGTCTCTGGTCCCCAGCCGCTGTCTGGCGCGGTGGCCGGGCATTTTGTTACGCTATTTCCAGGAAATCTGGCCACCTCATCAGACAGCGGCTGGGGACCAGAGACAGAAGGTAGGACGGGAGTCAGGTGGCTCATTCTAGAGATGGGTGGGACCCGCGTCTATCGGACATTTCTGGATATATCCTGTGGATATGTCAGGCTTACGAGATGGGAAAACCCCTTGATGCATTATCACGTACATGTGCGTCATGAGCGTTAAAGGGAAGGATGGAGCGCGCTCCATACTCAGCGGGTGTCAGCGGTGGATTACAGCTGACACCCGGCACTAACGGGAACAGAAATTGTACCGTTCCTGGCTATTTGACACCTCATATGCTGCAGCCAAAAAGAGGGGGGCTGCCTCCCCCTGTGAGGCTATCGCGGGATGCCGATGGTTGTCATGGCAGCCCAGGGGCCCAATGAATGCCCCCCAGGACCGCCGTCACTCTGCCTGTAACACTGACCGTATGCTGCGATACATTAGAATTGTACCAGCGACACGGGGGGAGGGGGGGCTAATAAACGGTTTGAGAAAAAAAAACAAAGTCCAAAAAACCCTCCTTGTCCCATTTTCCCCCTAATGTAATGTGAACAATCGCTGCGTCCGTAAAAGTCCAAACTATTACAATGTACAATTATTTAACTCGCACGGTGAACGCCGTTAAAAAAATCTTAAAAATTTAAACCGCCAAAATCGTTGTTTTTGGTCATCGCAACTCTTAAAAAAAAACTAATAAAAAGTGATCAAAAGGTGATTGTACCAATAAAAACGACAGCTCGTCCCGCAAAAAATCAGCCCTCACACCGCTCTAAAGACGGAAAAATAAGTTATGTTAAGTTGTGGCGCTTGGAAGGCGGGGAGTGAAAAACGAAAAAGAAAAAATGTCTCAGTCCTTAAAGGGTTTAAGGTTTTTTTTCCAAGATCCGGGTGGATTTGGGACTATAATGTGCTGGATGTAGGGATATAAAAACGTGGCCATAAATAGGCAGCAGGTGCTGTGTACACGGGGCAGGGGCAGTAGTCAGAGGGTGGGGGTATAATGAAATCTGACATCTCAGATAACTGACAAGAGGTGCTCTCTCCACGTCACAGAGCATCCTCACTACACTGTCCCATGCAAGTCAATAGGTGATTGGAGACAAATCAGCTCCCCTTCCTACAGATATCACAGAGCATGCTCACTACATTCTCCAATATAAGTCAAGAGACGATGGAGAAAAGACCAGCTCCTCCTCCACCTCCCTGCACAGTGACCTCTAAACATGTCAGATAAGACCAGCATCTCTTCTCCCTCCCTACACATTGACCACTGCACATATGACAGAGCACGCTCACTACACTCTCCCATAGAATTCAATAGGTGATTCAAACAGATCAGCTCCTCCTCCCTGCACAGTGATCTAGTAGATCACAGAACATATTGACTACACTTTCACACAAAAGTAAATCGGTGATTGGGGACAGATTAGACCCCTCTCTGCCCAGTGATCTTTGCACGTTAAAGAGCATGCTCACTACACTGTCCCATATCAGTCAATATGTGATTGGGAACAAATCAATTCCCCCTCCCTACACATTTTACAGAGTATGCTCACTTCACTCTTCCATACAAGTCAACAGTCAATAGGCAAAACAGACCAGTATCACTTCTCCCTCCCTGCACAGTGACCACTGCACATATCACAGAGCATGCTCACTACACTCTCCGATAGAATTCAATAGGTGATTCAAACAGCACAGCTCCTCCTCTCTGCACAGTGATCTCAGTACGTCGTGGAGCATATTCACTACACTCTCCCATAGAAGTCAATAAGTGATTGGGAAAGATCAGCTCCTATTCCTTTCTGCACAGTAATCTGCGCACATCAAAAAGCATGCTCACTACAAGCTCTTGTAAAAGCCAATAAGTGTATAGAAGTCAATAAGTGATTATAAAAGATCGGCCCCTCCCTGCACAGCGATTTCTCCACATCACAGAGCATGCTTACTACACTCTCCTAGAGAATTCAACACACGATTAGGGACAGATCAGATCCCCCTCCTTACACATATCACAGAGCATGCTCACTTCAATAGAAGTCAATAGGTGATTGAGGACATATCAGCTCCCCCTCCCTTCTCAGTGACCTCTGCACATGTCAGAAATAATGCTCACTACACTTTACCATACAACCCAATAGGCGATGGCAAAAAGGCACATATCACAGAGCATGCCCAACATACTCTCCCATAGAAGTAAATAGGTGATTGGTACATATTAGCTACTCCTGCCCCTCCCTGCACAGCGATCACTGCACATCTCACAGTTCTGCCATAGATGTCAGAAGATTATTGGGAAAGATCGGATCAGCTCCTCCTCCTCCCCCTCCTTACACATAAATCCCTCCATGTCACAGAGCATGCTCACTACACTCTTACATAGAAGTCAATAGGTGAATAGAATAGATCAGCTCCTCCAGCTCCCTGCACAGTGATCTCTCTACGTCACAGAGCATGATCACTACACTGTCCCGTAGAAATCAATAGGTGATAGGGAATAGATCAGCTCCTGCTCCTGCTCCCCGCACATTGACCTCAGCACGTCTCCGAGCATGTTCACCAAACTCTCCCATAGAAGTCGATATGTGACAGGGGACAGATCAACCCCCCCCCCTCCCCGTACTGTAAACTGCACAGAACAGCCAGCTTGCTGAGTACACTCACCCATAGAAATCGATCAGTGATTGGGGATCAATCATTTCCTGTTTCCACCTCTGACCTTCATTTAGAATTTTCACTGCACTCTTTCATAGAAATCAATCGGTGATTGGCACGATTAGCTCCTCCTCCCTGTACAGTGAATTTTGCATATCACAGAGCATATTGACCTCACTCTTCCATAGAAATCAATAGGAGACTGGGACAAGTCAGCTCCTGCTTCCCCTACCTGCACAGAGAAATCTGCACTTGACAGAGCACGCTCACTACACCGCACCATAAAAGTCCATATCAGCTCCCTCTCCGCATCAATCACACAGTTCACTGCACTCCCAATGTAAATCAATTAGCCATATTCTGACTGAGATTTCTAAGCTCGAAAGCAAATCCCTGAAGCTCTTGGGGTTAGACGGCCGCCCCCCCCCCCCCCCGATAATCATGTAGAGAAAAAGAAAAAAAAGGGCAGAATAAAAAAAATAACAAAAAAAGGAATGTGCACGGTATAGATTTATTATTATTTTTGTCACTTTCTTCTGCCATGTTTTCTATCATCCGTGTAAGTGTTAATTCACGACACACACAGATGGAATACGGCAGCGCAGAGCATAGGACATAACGGAGCGGAGCCGTTCATTGCATCCTCCGCCTCTGCTGTCTCGCTCTGTACTGTGCAAGCGCATTATACAGTGACTCAGCATAGACGCTGGAAAGCCGACCGCCGCACTGCAGGTAAGGGGGGTGGGTGTGTGTGTGTGTGTGTGTGTGTGTGTGTGTGTGTGTGTGCAGCAGAGCTGTGTATGTGTGTGTGTGTGTGCAGCAGAGCTGTGTATGTGTGTGTGTGTGTGTGTGCAGCAGAGCTGTGTGTGTGCGCGTGTGTGTGTGTGTGTGTGCAGCAGAGCTGTGTGTGTGTGTTGGTGCAGCAGAGCTGTGTGTGTGTGTGCAGCAGAGCTGTGTGTGTGTGTGTGTGTGTGTGTGTGCAGCAGAGCTGTGTGTGTGCGCGTGTGTGTGTGTGTGTGTGTGTGTGTGTGTGTGTGCAGCAGAGCTGTATGTGTGTGTGTGTGTGTGTGCAGCAGAGCTGTGTGTGTGTGTGTGTGTGTGTGTGTGCAGCAGAGCTGTGTGTGTGTGTGTGTGTGCAGCAGAGCTGTGTGTGTGTCTGCAGCAGAGCTGTGTGTGTGTGTGCATGTGTGCAGCAGAGGTGTGTGTGTGTGTGTGTGCAGCAGAGCTGTGTGTGTGTGCAGCAGAGCTGTGTGTGTGTGTGTGTGTGTGTGTGTGTGTGTGCAGCAGAGCTGTGTGTGTGTGTGTGCAGCAGAGCTCTGTGTGTGTGTGTGTGTGTGTGTGTGTGTGCGTGCAGCAGAGCTGTGTGTGTGTGCAGCAGAGCTGTGTGTGTGTGTGCAGCAGAGCTGTGTGTGTGTGTGTGTGTGTGTGTGCGTGCAGCAGAGCTGTGTGTGTGTGTGTGTGTGTGTGCAGCAGAGCTGTGTGTGTGTGTGTGTGTGTGCAGCAGAGCTGTGTGTGTGTGTGTGCAGCAGAGCTGTGTGTGTGTGTGTGTGTGTGTGTGTGTGCAGCAGAGCTGTGTGTGTGTGTGTGTGTGTGTGTGCAGCAGAGCTGTGTGTGTGTGTGTGTGTGTGTGTGTGTTGGTGCAGCAGAGCTGTGTGTGTGTGTGTGCAGCAGAGCTGTGTGTGCAGCAGAGCTGTGTCTGCATTGTATGTGCGTACAGCAGAGCTGTCTGCTTAGTGTGTCCAGCAGAACTGTGCGTAGTGTGTGTGCAGCAGAGCTGTGTCTGCGTAGTGTGTGCAGCAGAGCTGTCTGCGTAGTGTGTGCAGTAGAGCTGTGTCTGCGTAGTGTGTGTGTGTGCAGCAGAGCTGTGTCTGCGTAGTGTGTGTGTGTGCAGCAGAGCTGTGTCTGCGTAGTGTGTGTGTGCAGCAGAGCTGTCTGCTTAGTGGGGGTAACAGAACTGTGCGTAGTGTGTGTGCAGCAGAGCTGTGTGTGTGTGTTGGTGCAGCAGAGCTGTGTGTGTGTGTGCAGCAGAGCTGTGTCTCGTAGTGTGTGCAGTAGTGCTGTGTCTGCGTAGTGTGTGTGCAGCAGAGCTTTGTCCTATTTTTTGTGCAGCGGAGTATGCATGGGCGCCGCTGATCCTTCATAGCCGCTTATCAGCTCTTTTGAAGAATCAGCGGCGTGCACCGCTTTATTTTTTTGTTTTGCAGGTTCCGCTGGACTGTTTGGATTACGTCGGAGATTTGGTGGTCTACTGCGATCTTCGGTTTTTGTTTTCTAATAAAATGATCAGCGAAGATTGTGTGGGGGAGTTTTTATTCCAATCTGCCTCTATCAAAAATGGGGGGACCCCACGTTGTTTTTAAAAAAAACAAAAATAATTATTTCAAAAATGACGTGGGGTCCCATAAGACATAAGAAAATATTTTTATTGAAATAAAAACTCCCCCACAAATCCTCGCTGACCATTTGATTTAAACACCGTAGATCATCGCAGCAGTCCAACGAATCTCCGACGTAGTCCAAACAGTCCAGCGGAACCTGCAAAACAATAACGTTATTCGGTGAAATGCTTCGGTGCGCGATTGTTTTTGTTTTTTTACGGATCGCACACTGACACATTCATTTCTATGGGTGCACAAATACCCTCTTTTTTTTTTTTTTTCGTGGGATTTTTGGGCGGTTTTTGCAGATATTTTGGGCGCGTAGTTAGGACTCCCACTGACTCTGGGAACATTTGGCCCGTCTTACGTCTGGAGGAATTGACTCGACACTTCTTTATTACACAACACATTTTTTAAAAACACCTGTGTATAAAAGCGCTTTGTATGTACTAACAGCGCGCTTTACCAATTATCTAAATGAAAAGCGTAATCAAGCGTTTTTTGATGCGGTTTTCGGCACGTAAAATGTGCCAAAAAATAAATCTAATAGACGCCGTGTAATCCTGTCAACTGAAAAGTCATTCACCGCAGGGTCCTCCCACTTGACTTTCATCATTCTTAGCCATTTGGTGTGTCCTGGAGCTTCTACCAGCTGCATTGTAAAAGCTCTCCCAAAATGGCAGCTGAACAATGCTTAGCAATTTAACCCCTTAACGCACCATGACGTAACTGTACGTCATGGTGAGCAGTAAGTTCGCGCACCTTGACGTACAGTTACGGCAGTGCTTTGACAGTTAACCGCCGCGCGGCGCTACACCGCAGCGGCGGTTAACTGTGCAGGGTGTCAGCCCTGCTCTCCCCGTTGCCGTTCAGCGGCCTGTCGCCGCTGATATCGGCAGTTAACCCCTTAATTGCGGCGCTCGATTTTGAACGCCACAATTAAGGTCTTTAGCGCCGATCGGCAGCCCCCATGTGAAATCACGGGGGCTGGCGATGGTACCCATGGCAACCGGACGCCAGACAATGGCTTCCGGGTTGCCATGTACAGAAGCCTATGAGGACCACCCCGAGGGTGGTCGTCGTAGGCTTCCTGTCAGTGTGACTGTCACGTCACAATGACAGTTAGAACACATTACACTACGTGTGTAGTGTAATGTATTCCAGCAGCGATCAGAGCTGCAAGTCTGAGTGTCCCCTAGTGGGACAAGTGAAAAAAGTAAAAAAAAGAATAAAAATGTTTTAAAAAAAAGTCTAAAAATAAAAGTTATAAGTGACATAAACAAGAACTGCTTTTTTTCCTATTATAAGTCTTTTATTATAGGAAAAAAAATGAACACGTAAAAAAAAGTACACATATTTGGTATCACCGCGTTCGTAACGACCCCAACTATAAAACTATAATGTTATTTTTCCCGCACAGTGAACGCCGCAAAAAAAATAAACGAAAAACAATGCCAGAATCACTATTTTTTGGTCACCACCCCTCACAAAATATGTAATAAAAAGTGATCAAAAAGTCGCATGTACGCCAAAATAGTACTGATACAAACTACAACCCGTCCCGCAAAAAACAAGCCCTTACACCGCTTTTTTGACTGAAAAATAAAAAAGTTATGGCTCTCAGAATCTGGTGACACAGAAAATACATTATTTTCTAAATAAGTTATTTTATTGCTCAAACGCTGCAAAACATAAAAAACCCTATATACATATGGTATCGCCGTAATCGCACCGACCCGCAGAATAAAGTATAACGGTCATTTATAGCGCAGGGTAAACGCCGTCAAAAATAAATAAAAATCATTGTCAGAATTGATGGTTTTTGGTGACCCGGCTTGCCGAAAAATTGAATAAAAAGTGATCAACAAAATCGCATGTACCCCAAAATGGTACCAATGAAAATTACAGATTGTCCCGCAACAAATAAGCCGTCACACGGCTCCGGTGGTGAAAAAATAAAAAAAGTTCCGGCTCCCAGATTATGGCGATGCAAAATGTGCAGAGTGTTCCAAAAGTGGATAAGATCGGGCACCATTTATCAGTGCGACACCGGCCACATATCTGTGGATTATTATTTATTTACCCCATTATTATACCCTCTTATTATGCCCTGATATACTCTGCCCAGCCTACATGTGCCCCAACATTATAAACTGAAATACCAGCAAAACGCCAGAGCTACTACCAAGCAAACTCTGCGCTCCAAAAGCCAAATGGCGTCCCTCCCTTCTGAGCCCTACAGCGTGCCCAAACAGCCGTTTATGTCCACCGATATGGCATCGTACCAAAAAATGGTACCAATAAAAACGACAGCTCGTCCCGCAAAAAATAAGCCCCCACACCGCTCTATTGACAGAAAAATAAAAAAGTAGTGGCTCTTGGAAAGAAGGGAGGAAAAACGAAAAAGCAAAACATGAATCAGTTCGTAAAGGGTTAATTACTTTCTAATGAAAAAACATTTATGACCACACGTGGGGTATCGCCGTACTCGGGAGAAATTGCTTTATAAACGTTGGGGTGCATTTTCTCGTTTATCCTTTGTGAAATTGAAAAAATTCAACATTTTAGTGGAAATAATGTTGATATTAATTTTCACGGCCTAATTCTAATAAATTCTGCAAAAGACGTGTGGGGTCTAAATGCTCACTATACCCCTAGATAGATTCCTTAAGTGGTGTAGTTTCCCAAATGGGGTTACTTTTGGGGGGCTTCCACTGTTTCTGTCTCTCAGGGGCTTTGCAAATTCGACATGACACCCAAAAACATTCCAGCAAAATTTGAGCTCCAAAAGCCAAATAGCGCTCCTTCCCTTCTAAGCCCCGGTGTGGGTCCAAACAGTAGTTTATTACCACATATGGGGTATTTACGTAATCAGGAGAAATTGTTTTACAAATGTTGGGGCGCTTTTTCTCCTTTATTCCTTGTAAAAATTAAAAATGGCTACCTTTTTTCAGAAAAAAAGTAGATTTTCATCTTCACATACTAATTCAAACAAATTTAGCAAAAAAACTGTGGGTTCAAAATGCTAACTATACCCATAGATAAATTCCTTGAGGGGTGTAGTTTCCAAAATGGGGTCACTATTGGGGGGTTTCCACAGTTTTCCTCCCTCCAGTGCATTGCAAACGCGACACGGCACTGAAAACTATTCCAGCAAAATCAGAAATCCAAAATCCAAATGGTGCTCCTTCTCTTCTGAGGCCTGCTGTGGGTCCAAACAGCAATTTATTACCACATATGGGGTATTGCTATAATCGGAAGACATTGCTTTACATATGTTGGGGTGTTTTTTCTACTTTATTCCTTGTAAAAATTTAACATTTCCTAATTTTTTCACAAAAAAAGTAGATTTTCACCTTCACATACTAATTCAAATAAATTTAGCAAAAAAACTGTGGGTTCAAAATGCTAACTATACCCATAGATAAATTCCTTGAGGGGTATAGTTTCCAAAATGGGGTCACTTTTGGGGTGTTTCCACTGTTTTGGCAGCACAAGGCCTCCTCACACCTGACAAGGTACCTAAAATATATTCTAATAAAATAGAGGCCCAAAATCCACTAGTTGCTCCTTTGCTTCTGAGGCCGGTGTTTCAGTCCATGACCGCACTAAGGCCACATGTGGGATATTTCTAAAAACTGCAGAATCTGGGCAATAAATATTGAGTTGCATTTCTTGGGTAAAACCTTCTGTGGTATAGAAAAAATTTATTACAAATGAATTTTTGAAGAAAAAAAATTAAATTTGTAAATTTCACCTCTACTTTGCTTTAATTCCTGTGAAACGCCTAAAGGGCTAAAATACTTTGATGGGTGCAGTTTTCAAAATGGGGTGATTTATGGGGACTTTCTAATATATAAGGCCCTCAAAGCCACTTCAGAACTGAACTGCCCCCTGTAAAAATAGCCTTTTGAAATTTTCTTGAAAATATGAGAAATTGCTGCTAAAGTTCTAAGCCTCGTAACGTCCTAGAAAAATAAAAGAATGTTCAAAAAATGATGCAAACATAAAGTAGACCTATGGGAAATATAAACTAGTATGTATTTTGTGTGGTATTACTATCTGTTTTACAAGTAAATACATTAAAATTTAGAAAAATGCTAATTTTTGCTAATTTTCTCTAAATTTTGGCGTTTCTTACAAATAAATATTGAATTTAATGACAAAATTTTTTCAGTATCATAAAGTACAACATGTCACGAGAAAACAATCCCAGAATCGCTTGGATAGGTAAAAGCATTCTGGAGTTATTACCACATAAAGTGACACATGTCAGATTTGCAAAAATGGGGCTGGTCCTGAAGGCCAAAACAGGCTTAGACACTAAGGGGTTAAAGACACTTTTTCCTGGCTTGTAGCCAAAAATAGGGAGGGGGGGGGGTGGATCCCTCCCACACATATTTACAGCAGCTACTGTAGGTCAGGCTGCTCTGCCTGATTCACCTTGCTCTAATTCTGGGAAGTGCTCCCTCTGGTGGCCAACATAGGAAAACATGTCAAATTATTATTAAATTTGTAATACAGATATATACAGCTCCCACAGTTACATGTTAACTGCTGCCTACAGCTACCACTAGGGGGAGCTGACTTCATACAAATTTATAAAGCTCCCATAGAGTAACATGATAACATTCTGCTGCCTGCAGTCACCACTAGGGGGAGCTCACTACATACAGATATATACAGCTCTCATAGAGTTACATGATAACATTCTGCTGCCCGCAGCCACCACTAGGGGAGCTCACTACTTACAGATACAGTATATACAGCACCCTTAGAGTTACATAACATTTTGCTGCCTGCAGCCACCACTAGGGGGAGCTCACTACATACAGATATATACAGCTCGCATAGAATTACATGGTAACATTCTGCTGCCTGCAGCCACCACTAGGGGGAGCTCACTACATACAGATATATACAGCTCCCATAGAGCTACATGATAACATTCTGCTGCCTGTAGCCTCCACTAGGGGAGCTCACCACATACAGATATATATACAGCTCCCATAGAGTTACATGATAACATTCTGCTGCCTGCAGCCACCACTAGGGGGAGATCACTACATACAGATATATACAGCTCCCATAGAGTTACATGATAACATTCTGCTGCCTGCAGCCACCACTAGGGGAGCTCACTACATACAGATATATGTACAGCTCCCATAGAGTTACATGATAACATTCTGCTGCCTGCAGCCACCACTAGGGGAGCTCACTACATACAGATATATACAGCTCCCATAGAATTACATGGTAACATTCTGCTGCCTGCAGCCACCACTAGGGGGAGCTCACTACATACAGATATATACAGCTCCCATAGAGCTACATGATAACATTCTGCTGCCTGTAGCCTCCACTAGGGGAGCTCACCACATACAGATATATATACAGCTCCCATAGAGTTACATGATAACATTCTGCTGCCCGCAGCCACCACTAGGGGAGCTCACTACTTACAGATACAGTATATACAGCACCCTTAGAGTTACATAACATTTTGCTGCCTGCAGCCACCACTAGGGGGAGCTCACTACATACAGATAGATACAGCTCGCATAGAATTACATGGTAACATTCTGCTGCCTGCAGCCACCACTGGGGGGAGCTCACTACATACAGATATATACAGCTCCAAAAGAGCTACATGATAACATTCTGCTGCCTGTAGCCTCCACTAGGGGAGCTCACCACATACAGATATATATACAGCTCCCATAGTTACATAATAACATTCTGCTGCCTGCAGCCACCACTAGGGGGAGATCACTACATACAGATATATACAGCTCCCATAGAGTTACATGATAACATTCTGCTGCCTGCAGCCACCACTAGGGGAGCTCACTACATACAGATATATGTACAGCTCCCATAGAGTTACATGATAACATTCTGCTGCCTGCAGCCACCACTAGGGGAGCTCACTACATACAGATATATACAGCTCCCATAGAATTACATGGTAACATTCTGCTGCCTGCAGCCACCACTAGGGGGAGCTCACTACATACAGATATATACAGCTCCCATAGAGCTACATGATAACATTCTGCTGCCTGAAGCCACCACTAGGGGAGCTCACTACATACAGATATATATATAGCTCCCATAGAGTTACATGATAACATTCTGCTGCCTGCAGCCACCACTAAGGGAGCTCACTACATACAGATACAGTATATACAGCACCCGTAGAGTTACATAATAACATTCTGCTGCCTGCAGCCACCACTAGGTGGAGCTCACTATATGCAGTATATACAGGTCCCATAGAATTACATAATAACATTCTGCTGCCTGCAGCCACCACTAGGTGGAGCTCACTATATGCAGTATATACAGGTCCCATAGATTTACATGATAACATTCTGCTGCCTGCAGCCTCCACTAGGGGGAGCTCACTACATACAGATATATACAGCTCCTATAGAGTTACATGATAACATTCTGCTGCCTGCAACCTCCACTAGGGGGAGCTCACTACATACAGATATATACAGCTCCCATAGAGATACATGATAACATTCTGCAGCCTGCAGCCACCACTAGGGGGAGCTCACTACATACAGATATATACAGCTCCCATAGAGCTACATGATAACATTCTGCTGCCTGTAGCCTCCACTAGGGGAGCTCACCACATACAGATATATATACAGCTCCCATAGAGTTACATGATAACATTCTGCTGCCTGCAGCCACCACTAGGGGGAGATCACTACATACAGATATATACAGCTCCCATAGAGTTACATGATAACATTCTGCTGCCTGCAGCCACCACTAGGGGAGCTCACTACATACAGATATATGTACAGCTCCCATAGAGTTACATGATAACATTCTGCTGCCTGAAGCCACCACTAGGGGAGCTCACTACTTACAGATACAGTATATACAGCACCCTTAGAGTTACATAACATTTTGCTGCCTGCAGCCACCACTAGGGGGAGCTCACTACATACAGATAGATACAGCTCGCATAGAATTACATGGTAACATTCTGCTGCCTGCAGCCACCACTAGGGGGAGATCACTACATACAGATATATACAGCTCCCATAGAGTTACATGATAACATTCTGCTGCCTGCAGTCACCACTAGGGGAGCTCACTACATACAGATATATGTACAGCTCCCATAGAGTTACATGATAACATTCTGCTGCCTGCAGCCACCACTAGGGGAGCTCACTACATACAGATATATACAGCTCCCATAGAATTACATGGTAACATTCTGCTGCCTGCAGCCACCACTAGGGGAGCTCACTACATACAGATACAGTATATACAGCACCCGTAGAGTTACATAATAACATTCTGCTGCCTGCAGCCACCACTAGGTGGAGCTCACTATATGCAGTATATACAGGTCCCATAGAATTACATAATAACATTCTGCTGCCTGCAGCCACCACTAGGTGGAGCTCACTATATGCAGTATATACAGGTCCCATAGATTTACATGATAACATTCTGCTGCCTGCAGTCACCACTAGATCTGGAGCTCACTACATACAGATATATACAGCTCCCATAGAGTTACATGATAACATTCTGCTGCCTGCAGCCTCCACTAGGGGGAGCTCACTACATACAGATATATACAGCTCCTATAGAGTTACATGATAACATTCTGCTGCCTGCAGCCTCCACTAGGGGGAGCTCACTACATACAGATATATACAGCTCCCATAGAGATACATGATAACATTCTGCAGCCTGCAGCCACCACTAGGGGGAGCTCACTACATACAGATATATACAGCTTCCATAGAGTTACATGATAACATTCTGCTGCTTGCAGTCACCACTAGATGTGGAGCTCACTACATACAGATATATACAGCTCCCATAGAGTTACATGATAACATTCTGCTGCCTACAGCCACCACTAGGGGGAGCTCACTACATACAGATATATACAGCTCCCATAGAGTTACATGATAACATTCTGCTGCCTGCAGCCACCACTTAGGGGAGCTCACTACATAAAGATATATACTACTCCCATAGAATTACATGATAACATTCTGCTGCCTGTAGTCACCACTAGGGGGAGCTCACTACATACAGATATATACAGCTCCCATAGAATTACATGATAACATTCTGCTGCCTGCAGCCACCACTAGGGGGAGCTCACTACATACAGATATATACAGCTCCCATAGAGTTACATGATAACATTCTGCTGCCTACAGCCACCACTAGGGGGAGCTCACTACATACAGATATATACAGCTCCCATAGAGTTACATGATAACATTCTGCTGCCTGCAGTCACCATTGGAGGGAGCTCACTACATACAGATATATACAGCTCCCATAGAATTACATGATAACATTCTGCTGCCTGCAGCCACCACAAGGTGGAGCTCCCTACATACGGATATATACTGCTCCCATAGAGTTACATGATAACATTCTGCAGCCTGCAGTCACCACTAGGGGGAGCTCACTACATACGGATATATACTGCTCCCATAGAGTTACATGATAACATTCTGCAGCCTGCAGTCACCACTAGGGGGAGCTCCCTACATACGGATATATACTGCTCCCATAGAGTTACATGATAACATTCTGCTGCCTGCAGTCACCATTAGGGGGAGCTCAGGAGCTTACTGCATACTACTCATACACTCCTCAACATTGAAATTGTAAGCAAGACGGAAAAGTTTTGGAATTGTGGAGATCACAGGATGGATAAATATGTTAATAATATGGTAATGATATGTTAATGATCTGCAAATGATTAAAAACATGGAAACACAATCTTCCAGACATCTTGATTTCCTCAGTATGGAGTGTGAGCGCCCCGGCAGCGATCCCCGCACTCCCGCGCCCCGGCAGCGATCACTGAGGTTATTACTGGCTGTCTGAGGATTGTTCTGCCGCGCTGAATGCGCTTGGGCACAGAAATCATCAGGATTGGCTGCTGGCCGCACCCTGTGCAATTACCGACCAATGACGTCCCAGATATGCTCGATCAGAGACGCTGCAGGCCATGGTACCACGTTTAGGCCACGCAGGCTGCTCACAGTAACACGAGTAACATGCGGCCTTGTGTTGTGTTTCTGAAAAACGGCTTCTGGGAAACTTTGGAGAAATGGCTGCACCACTGGAGCCACGACCCAATCAATGTAACGCCGAGCTGTTAGTGAAATGAAGACTAGAGGGGTCCGGCTACCGTACATTATACCACCCCACACCATAATCCCGGGAGCACTGGCGTAGCTATAGGGGTCGCAGCGGTCGCAATGGCGACCGGGCCCCGAAGCCAGGGGGGGCCCACGGCCCCCCGCACCACATCAATAAAAAGTTACTATAGTAACTCGGGCCGCGGGCCCCTGTTACTATAGTAACATACTTTACTTACCTTCCTGGTTCCGGATCGCAGCGGAGGTCCTGACGTCAAGCGCTGTGTGCAGCGCATGACGTCACAGCGCTATGCCGCCGCGCACAGCATCGAGACTACAGAACTCCCGCCGCGGCCGAAGAGGAAGGTAAGGTTAGCCCTGACTGGCGGGGTCCGACTCCCGGGACCCGCCAATCAGCTGTTTTGAAGGGGCCGCAGCACTCGTACGAGAGCTGCTCCCCTTCATTCCGGTTCACAGTGTGGGCGAGTAGTGAAATGAAGGGGAAGCAGCTCTCGTACGAGTGCTGCGGCCCCTTCAAAACAGCTGATTTGCGGGTCCCGGGCAACACATCAGCTATTGATGGCCTATCCTGTGGATAGGCCATCAATGTTTAGGGACTGCACAACCCCTAAGCCTACGATGTATCAGGCTTAGGGGGCCCATGAGACAGGATCACAGATTGTGTGATCCTGTCTGCTGGGCCCTGTATCTAATCCAATCACATGGTAGGCTTAGATACATGGCCCATGCGTGATCCTGTCTGCTGGGCCCTGTATCTAAGCCTACCACACTGTAGGTTTAGATACAGGGCCCCAGCACACAGTAATCTTATACTGTATAAGATTACTGTCTGCTGGACCCTGTATCTAAACCTACAGTGTGGTAGGCTTAGCTACAGGGTCCCACAGACAGTATCACACATGGGCCCTGTATCTAAGCCTTAGGGTATGTGCACAGACACTAATTACGTCCGTAATTGATGGACGTATTTCGGCCGCAAGTCCCGGACCGAACACAGTGCAGGGAGCCGGTCTCCTAGCATTATAGTTATGTACGATGCTAGGAGTCCCTGCCTCTCCGTGGAACTGCTGTCCTGTGCTGAAAACATGATTACAGTACGGGACAGTTGTCCGGCAGCGAGGCAGGGACTCTTAGCGTCGTACATAACTATAATGCTAGGAGCCCGGCTCCCTGCACTGAGTTCGGTCCGGGACTTGCGGCCGAAATACGTTCCGTACATTACGGACGTAATTAGTGTGTGTGCACATACCCTAACACACGTGTTACTAATCATTTTTTGTGTGCTTTCTTACAGGTTCGGTCGTTGGACTATGTCGGATTCCAGGACTACTTCGATGACAGCTTTTTTTTTATTGTCAATAAAATGGTTAATGAGGGTTGTGTGTTTTTTTTTTATTTCAATAAAATATTTTTTCTATGTCTTTGTGTTTTTTTTTTAAACTATATTACTACCGGCTGATTGACAGCATCCATTACTAAGGCGGGGCTTAGTGTTAGCGGATGCAGAGGCTAACACCAACCTCCTTTATTACCCCGGTACCCACCGCCACCAGGGGTGCTGGGAAGAGCCGGGTACGATCCAGTACCCGACCATCTGTAGTGATGGTCGGCCACTGGGGTGGCCGCAGGCTGGTATTATCAGGAGGGGAAAGGCCAAAAACAGTGGCCCTTCCCATCCTGGTAATGCTGCCTGCTGCTGCTTTATTGTATCTGGCTGGTTGTGAAAATGGGGGGGACCCCACGTCATTTAAAAAAAAATAAAAAATAATTGGAAAGAACGATGTCAGGTCCCCCCCAATTTTCATAACCAGCCAGATACAATAAAGCAGCAGCAGGCAGCATTACCAGGGTGGTAGGTGCCACTGTTTTTGGCCTTCCCCAGCCTAATACTACCAGCCTGCGGCCACCCCGGTGCCTGCCCGTCACTACAGATGGTCGGGTACTGGTTCGTACCCGGCTCTTCCCAGCATCCCTGGTGGTGGTGGGTACCGGGGTAATAATGGGGGTTAGTGTAGCCTTTGCATCGGTTAACATTAAGCCCCGCCTTAGCAATGTATGCTGTCACTCAGCCGGCGGCCATTACTAAGGCGGTGATAATAAAGTTTAAAAAGATACAAGCACATAGAAAAAATATTTTATTGAAATAAAAAAACACAACCCTCATTAACCATTTTATTGAGAATAAAAAAAACGCTGTCATTGAAGTCCTCGAATCCGAAGTCCAACAACCGAACCTGTAAAAAAACACAAACACACAAAAATAATCAGTAACACATAAAGAAGCAAAATTATTATTCTTACCTATCCTGGGTCCAGCGCTGGAGACGCAATGTCAGCGAGCTGGGCCCTGTATCTAATCCTATCATGTGTGATACAGTCTGCTGAGCTGTGTATCTAATCCGATCATGTGTGGTACTGTCTGCTGAGCCACTGTATCTAATCCTATCATGTGTGATACTGTCTGCTGAGCCACTGTATCTAATCCTATCATGTGTGGTACTGTCTGCTGAGCCACTGTATCTAATCCTATCATGTGTGGTACTGTCTGCTGAGCCACTGTATCTAATCCTATCATGTGTGATACTGTTTGCTGAGCCACTGTATCTAATCCTATCATGTGTGGTACTGTCTGCTGAGCCACTGTATCTAATCCTATCATGTGTGGTACTGTCTGCTGAGCCACTGTATCTAATCCTATCATGTGTGGTACTGTCTGCTGAGCCACTGTATCTAATCCTATCATGTGTGATAATGTCTGCTGAGCCACTGTATCTAATCCTATCATGTGTGGTACTGTCTGCTGAGCCACTGTATCTAATCCTATCATGTGTGGTACTGTCTGCTGAGCCACTGTATCTAATCCTATCATGTGTGATACTGTCTGCTGGGCCACTGTATCTAATCCTATAATGTGTGATACTGTCTGCTGAGCTGTGTATCTAATCCTATCATGTGTGATACTGCCTTCTGAGCCACTGTATCTAATCCTATCATGTGTGATACTGTCTGCTGGGCCACTGTATCTAATCCTATCATGTGTGATACTGTCTGCTGAGCCAATGTATCTAATCCTATCCATAGTTTATAGGGTCGTAGTGCTATAGATATGCTATGCTGTCTCATATACACACTTTTTTTGGGGCGGACACATATGTATTGGAGCTATTTCCCGGACATTTTAAGCCCTGAGGGTATGTTCACACGGCAGCGTCTGTTACGGCTGAAATTACTGTGCTGTTTTCAGGAGAAAACAGCACCGTAATTTCAGCCGTAATGGCATGTGCAGGCGTCTTTCGCTGCGTCCATTACGGAAGTAATTGAAGCTGGTTTTCCATGGAGTCCATGGAAAACGGCTCCATTTACGTCTGAAGAAGTGACAGGCACTTTTGACAGCGGCGCGTAAAAAAAAATGACCGTCGGCACAGAACATCGTAAGACCCATTCAAATGAATGGGCAGATGTTTGCCGACGTTTTTGAGCCGCATTTTCGGACGTAATTCAATGCTAAAACGCCCGAATTACGTCCGTAAATAGTGTGTGTGAACCCAGCCTTAGTGACGCCCCGGCTGCTAGTGCTGCATTGTTGGGTCACTTAGGAGACCCAGCGATGCAGCTGAAAGTGGACCGTCGGCTATGAGAAGTTTGCGGGGGGGGGGGGGGGGGGTGGCGCCCAGTAAGAATTTTTGCATCGGGGCCCATGAGCCTCTAGCTACGCCCCTGCCCGGGAGTAGGACCATGTGACGGTCCCTTGTGAAGGCCTCTTCATGGTGCTGCCCACGTGGTCTCCAGAACAATCTCCGGCTCTCATTGCGTGCGAGACAAAAGCGGGACTCGTCGCTGAGGAGGACAAACCTCCATTCCAGCCTCCATTGCCGTCTTGCTGTGCACCATGATCGCCTTTGAGAGAGGTGGCGTGTGGTCAATGGAACTTACTTTAATTTACGCCAGTAATTGGTGCAAATTATAGCGCAAACCTACACCAGCTCATAACTGGCGTAGATTTGACTTCCTGGCACACGCACGGCCACGGCATGTGCCCCTTAATAAATTAGGCGCATCTTGCTCCAGCGCTTTTTAGGTTAAGACTGGCATATGAAACAACGCCAGTTTTTATTTTTTTTGCAAAGTTGCGTTTTTTTTTGGCGGAATCGCTGCAAACCAGCCGCAAAAAACGTCAACAACTGCTATTTCTCGCAGGATTTACCTCCCCATTGAATTCAATTGTGAAATCCCGCAACGAAAAACCAGCGTTTACGCAAATACAATTGACATGCTGCGGTATAAACTTCCGCAGCGCATGTCATTTCTGAGCGATTTTTCCGCCCACTATTTACGCAGTGTGTGGAGGAGATTTGTTCTGTATCATCCCCTTTGCTGCTACTGGATTTGTTGCGGATTTTCCGCAACAAATTCTGTTGCGTAAAATCT
Source organism: Rhinoderma darwinii (assembly GCF_050947455.1). NCBI lineage: Eukaryota > Metazoa > Chordata > Amphibia > Anura > Rhinodermatidae > Rhinoderma > Rhinoderma darwinii. The sequence goes on along the minus strand of NW_027461815.1, from coordinate 984,261 downwards.
GCAGTATTTATGCAACGTGTGAACTGACCCTTACATGATAACATTGTCTGTCCTCAGTCACCACTAGGGGGAGCTCACTGCATAATGTTACACATAGAATTTAGTATGCAGTGAGCTCCCCCTACTGGTGACTGCAGGAAGACAGAATTTTTGGAGATTCAAGGATTCTTTGCATATATCTAAGATAATGCACAGTATGTCAGTAAACTACTACTCCCATCTACACAACTACTCCCATCTACACTGTAATAAGCGGTTATGTAGTGGTAGAGGTGAGACATGAAATATTGATGGAGGAATATTGCATTCTGTCTCTACAGGAAGATGAGCCGTACAGAGGAAGATAGTAGTGAATCCTCATCCCCTCCCCCATTGCTGCCACCGACAATTGTATTTTCTGTATGACTATCAGTTCTTCGTATCATGTTCGCAGTGTGCATTCTGTATTATAGACATAAGTATGTGCCCCCTCATCGCCTCCTTGTGTGTTTGTTGATCTTCTAGTTCTAGAATTGTGTGCAATAGAGGATGTTCCCTCTTCAGAAATGTATAACATGTTCGCATAGGTGGAGGTCTCAGCAGGAGCTGCGTACAGGAGGAGGCTGGATGGCGGTGCAGCTCAAGTCTATGGGAGCTAGGATCATCATAAGTGCAATGTTGTGTATTTATGGCACTGCTACGCCCTGTGCAGGTGTTACTTTCGGGTCCATTCATTACCCCCCTTCCCTTTTATATTCACACAATTATTTTTTCAGCGTATTACACTTTGCCTGTAATCAGCCGTCTATTGTTTTTAATGCCGCGAAAAATCAGAAGCGCATGTCACCGCCTGAAGCGTTTTACAAGTATTGCACAATGATGAGATGATTGTCCGGCGCTCCATCCAAGGTAAAAACTAATTCTCTTTATTTCATCCGATTAAAAGAACAAGTAAAATTCCCGGGACGGACGCTCACACGTCTGGTACAGATGGTTCTTACTAATGGTGAACGTCCCTGCGCGGTTACCGGATCAGAATTACGTGACAACCAGGTAAACATTAACCTCTTCACTTCCAGAATAATCTGTGAATTTAAAGTAACAAATGACTATATGAATAGATACAAAACACAAGTAAAAAAAAGTGGGAACATTGTCCCTAGAGGCCATGCGACGTACAAGCAGAATGAGGAAATAACGCGCCGATGTGAAAATATACGGAACTGGCGATGAAGTTATATGAAAAAAATTACAAAAAAATTTGGCACAAAGTAAACTTCACATCCTCTGAATACGATTCCACTGACGTCATATAAAGCGTTTGCCAGACACAGGTTCTGTGTCGACGCCCGGGGTTAATCAGCCTTCATCAGCTCCTAGGTCTGCTAGAGTGACGCGATCTGTTGCCACTCAGGCTTGCAGGCTGAGGAGAGGGAGAACCTATCACAGCCTGGCCTGATGGTTCTAGCTCCCGCCCTTGGTCTATTTATACCCTCACTTGCATGTTCCTTGCCTGTGATTCTCTTGTTTCCTGGCTCTGCGATTCCTGCTATTTACCTGATTGACCGCTGTTACTTATTGACCCTGGCTTGCCTGACTATTCTCCTGCTCTGATTTTGCTACTAAGTACTCTCCTGGTTTGATTCGGCTCGTTCACCACTGCCTGTTGCTCACGGTGTTTCCGTGGGCAACTGCCCCTACTTCCCCCTTTGCTTCTGTGTGCCCTTTTCTTGTATTGTCTGTCTTGTACTTGCTGAGCGTAGGGACCGTCGCCCAGTTGTACGCCGTCACTTAGGACGGGCTGTGCAAGTAGGCAGGGACTGGGTTGCGGGAAGATTAGGGCTCACCTGTCCGTCTCCCTACCCCGATTCATTACATAATCACAGGCCCCATACCTTTTCTTACCCTGGTCCCTGACTCTACTATGGATCCCCTTGAGGCCCTGGCTCAGCAAATGCAGGGTCTCTCCCTACAGGTCCAAGACCTGGCTCAGACGTTCAACCAGCGTGATGCTACCCTGGTAGTGCCCCCCACCTCACCTCTTGAACCCCACCTCAAGTTGCCTGACCGGTTCTCAGGGGACCGGAGGACTTTTTTCTCTTTTCGGGAGAGTTGTAGACTCTATTTCCGATTAAGACCCCACTCCTCAGGTTCTGAGAGCCAGCGAGTGGGTATAATTAGGTCCCTGCTCCAGGACGGCCCCCAGGAATGGGCCTTCTTCTTGGCTCCTGACGCCCCTGAACTTTCTTCTGCTCTCGGGATCATCTATGACGAGACTGACAAGACTGCCTTGGCCGAGAGTCAGCTGGTGACCTTACGTCAGGGTAAGAAACCCGTTGAGTACTGTTCTGACTTTAGGAAGTGGTGTGTAGCTTCTCGGTGGAATGACCTTGCCTTGAGGTGCCAGTTTAGATTGGGTCTGTCGAACGCCCTGAAAGACCTGCTAGTTAGCTATCCCACCTCAGACTCTCTAGATCAGGCTATGGCTTTAGCGGTACGTCTTGACCGACATCTTAGGGAATGACAACTTGAACGTTTTTGTGCCTTCTCCTCTCGCTCCCCTATGATGGCTACAGAGGTTCCGTTGCTTCGTTCTTCCATGGAGAACTCGGATGAACAGATGCAACTCGGGGCCTCCGTGTCTCCCCAACCACGTAGAGATTTCCGCAGGAAGAATGATCTCTGCTTCTACTGTGGGGATGACAAGCATCAAGTGAACGACTGTCCTAGGCATAAGAATAAGCAGCCGGAAAACTTCCGCGCCTAAGTGATCATCGGGGAGGTCACTTGGGCGCACAGGTATTTCCCGTAAATATGAAACGTAATAAGATCTTGCTTCCCTTTCAGGTCTCTTTTGGTGGTAGGTCTGCTACCGGCAGTGCCTTCGTGGATTCAGGGTCTTCTGCTAATATCATGTCTGTGGAATTTGCTATGCCTCTGATTGATTTGCCTAAACCTGTCCTGGTAGTGGGTATCGACTCCACTCCTCTTGCTAATGGTTATTTTACACAGCATACCCCTGTTTTTGAACTCCTTGTTGGCTCCATGCATTTGGAGCAGTGCTCTGTACTGTTGATGCAAGGATTATCGTCCGATTTGGTTTTAGGCCTTCCCTGGTTGCAGATGCATAATCCCACTTTTAACTGGAATACTGGGGAGCTGACCAAATGGGGTAATGAATGCTTGACATCCTGTTTTTCGGTTAATTTTATTTCTCTCCTTGAGGTGAACACTCTGAGTTTATTCAGGACTTCGCTGATGTCTTTTCTAAAAGGGCCTCCGAAGTGTTACCTCCTCAGAGAATACGATTGCGCAATCGATTTGGTACCAGGAGCTAAGCTCCCTAAAGGAAGGATATTTAATCTCTCTTGTCCTGAACGTGAAGCCATGAGAGAGTATATCCAGGAAAGCCTGGTCAAGGGTTACATTCACCCCTCTACTTCTCCGGTAGGTGCTGGCTTCTTCGTAGGGAAGAAGGATGGTGGTCTTAGGCCATGCATTGACTACCGAAGCTTGAATAAGGTCACTGTAAGGAACCAGTACCCCCTTCCTTTGATTCCTGATCACTTCAATCAGTTTCAGGGGGCCCAATGGTTCTCTAAGTTCGATCTTCGGGGGGCTTATAACCTTATCCGCATCAAAGAGGGGGATGAGTGGAAGACTGCGTTTAACACGCCCGAAGGTCATTTCGAATACCTCGTCATGCCCTTTGGGTTGTGTAATGCTCCCGCGGTCTTCCAGATTTTCATAAATTAGATTTTAAGAGACTACCTGGGGGTATTTCTTGTAGTGTACCTTGATGACATACTTGTGTCTTCCATGGACTGGTCCTCCCACATTCAGCATGTCAGGAAGGTGCTCCAGGCCCTTCGGGAAAACAAACTCTTTGCTAAAACCGAAAAATGTGTGTTTGGGGTGCAGGAGATACCATGTTTGGGTCAAATCCTCACTCCTCATGAATTCCGCATGGAACCCGCCAAGGTTCAGGCTGTGGCGGAATGGGTCCAACATGCCTCCCTGTAGGCCTTACAGTATTTCCTGCCGTTTGCTAATTATTACAGGAGATTTATTGCTAACTTCTCGGTCATCGCTAAGCCTCTTACAGACCTCACTCGCAAAGATGCTGATCTCCTCCACTGGCCTCCGGAGGCGGTTCAGGCTTTTGAGATCCTTAAGAGGTGCTTCGTCTCTGCCCCAGTGCTGTTCAGCCAAACCAAATGGAGCCATTCATCATGGAGTTTGACGCCTCCGAGGTAAGAGTGGGTGCTGCCTTGTCCCAGGGTACTAGGTCTCTCACCCATCTTCGTCCCTGTGCCTACTTCTCCAAGAAGTTCTCCTCCACTGAGAGAAACTATGACGTTGGCAACCGCGAACTCTTAGCCATTAAATGGGCATTTGAAGAGTGGCGCCACTTCCTGGAGGGGGCTAGGCACCAGGTAATGGTCCTTACTGACCACAAGAATCTGGTTTTACTAGAATCTGCCCGGAGGCTAAACCTGAGACAAGCTCGATGGGCGTTGTTTTTTACGAGATTCAACTTTGTGGCTACCTATAGGGCTGGGTCAAAAAATATTAAAGCTGATGCTCTGTCGCGTAGTTTCATGGCCAGCTCTCCTCCTGAGGAGGATCCCGCTTGTATTTTTCCCCCAGGTATAATAATATCCTCTGTGGATTCAGAAATTGCGGCTGATCAAGGTTCTGCTCCCGAGAACCTTCCCGAGAACAAGCTGTTTGTTTACATGCAATTCCGGCTAAGGTTGCTCAGGGAGAATCATGACTCCGCACTGGCATCCTGGGTACCAAGCACCTTGTCACGGACACAGGGTATGTGGACCCACTAGGCCGCTCCACCGTAGCGGGGAGGCAGCTGACCAGGTCACAGACTATGCGAAAGTCAATGGCAGACAGTAACGCTTGGGTACCTGAAATAGTCCGGACGGTGGCTGTGGTTTCAGCACGGATGGAGGCTGGTGCGGCAGGTGGTGCCAGACGTGGCGGGCAGTATCCGATGAAGCAGAAGACACTGGACGTGGCAGAAGACACTGGACGTGGCAGAAGACACTGGACGTGGCAAACGACACTGGACGTGGCCGAAGACACTGGACGTGGCAAACGTCACTGGACGTGGCAGAAGATACGACTCCAACGCTGGTAGGCACAGGAAATGGAATACGGAATACAGGAACGGGTAACAGGGCACGGGTAACAGCTGGAACAGGGAAACACTAAGGGACCATTTGCGAGACAGACTGGGATAGACTAACAACGCTCAGGCAAGGATCAGAAGGCCTGGGGCCTTCTTATAGACCAGGAAATCAGGGCAGTTAATGATGATAACGATCCATTTGTGCGTGCGCTGGCCCTTTAAGGCCGTGCCGGGACACAGCAGGACGGTGCGGAAGTTAGCGCTGGCGTCTCCTAGGAAGGAGACAGGGACCAGCGCTCACGGATCCATGGCTGCGGGCGTCGGGGGGTGAGTAAACCCGACGGCCCGCGGCCATGGACGTTACAGTATCCCCCCTCTTACGCCCCCTCTTCTTTTTAATGAGAGCAGGAGCACTGAGGTTCTCTTCTGGCTCTCAGAACCTCTCCTCAGGACCAAACCCTCTCCAGTCCACCAAAAAGAAAGTCCTTCCTCCTACCCTCTTGCGGTCCAGGATCTCCTTTAACTGGAATACATCGGAAGGGCTGCTGGGAGCAACTGTGGAACTAGAAGTCTTGCTGTAGCGGTTCAGGACCACTGGTTTCAGGAGGGACACATGGAAGGAGTTAGGGATTCTGAGGGTAGGAGGCAGCCACAGCTTAAAGGAGACAGGGTTGATCTGTTGCAGAATCTCAAAAGGACCAAGGAACCTGGGAGCGAACTTGTATGAGGGTACCTTCAAGCGAATGTTCCGAGAGGACAGCCAGACTTTAGTCCCCGGAAGATATTGAGGCGGCTCTTTTCTCTTAGTATCTGCCTTTCGCTTCATGCGATCTACTGCCAGCAAAACAGAGGCCCGGGTCTGTTGCCAGATTTGCAGGAAGTCCCCATATGCAGAGTCAGCAGCGGGTACCTGAGATGTGGTCGACACTGGAAGAGGGACTCTGGGATGTTGACTGTACACGATGTGAAAAAGAGTGGAAGTGGTGGACTCACTTGTGTGGTTGTTGTATGAAAACTCGGCCCATGGAAGAAGCTGTACCCAGTTATCGTGCTGTGAAGAGATCAAGTGGCGGAGATAATTTTCCATGATCTGGTTGATCCTCTCAACTTGCCCATTGGATTGGGGGTGATAGGCAGAGGAAAAGTCCAAACTCACATCAAGGAGTCCACAGAGGGCTCTCCAGAACTTAGAGGTAAAATGAACCCCCCAGTCGGACACAATGTGAAGAGGCAAGCCATGCAAGCGAAAGATGTGCTGAATGAAGAGACTCGCCAGTCGGGGAGCAGCAGGTAGGCCGGTCAGCGGGATAAAATGTGCCATCTTAGAGAACCGGTCCACCACCACCCAGATGGTGTTGCATCCTGCTGAGGTAGGAAGGTCTGTGACGAAGTCCATTGCGATGTGCTGCCAGGGGGCACTGGGTACAGGCAGAGGTTGAAGCAGGCCGGCAGGCTTGGAGTGAGTCACTTTGTTGGAGGCACACACAACGTGCAAGCAGAGACAAAGTCCAGAACATCTTTAGGTAGCGTGGGCCACCAAAAGTGACGAGCAATCAGGTCTTGGGTTTTACAGACACCAGCGTGCCCAGCTAGTTTAGAACTGTGTCCCCAGCGGAGAATTCTTTTTCTGTCTGCCAACCGAACAAAAGTTCTCCCCGGAGGGATATTTCTAAGCTGCAGAGGATTAGCGGTGACAACGCAGGACAGGTCTATGATAGTCTGAAGGGACTCCACCGTGTCTTCCGTCTCAAATGATCTGGACAGGGCATCGGCCCTCACATTCTTGTCAGCGGGACGGTAGTGAAGCAGAAATTGGAAACGGGTGAAGAACAGCGACCACCTGGCTTGACGAGGATTCAGTCTTTGAGCGGACTGAAGGTAGGTGAGGTTCTTGTGGTCGGTGAAGATCAGGATTGGGTGAGCTGCGCCTTCTAGAAGATGTCTCCACTCCTCCAGGGCCAATTTGATAGCCAGTAGCTCCCGATCTCCAATGGAGTAATTGCGCTCAGCAGAAGAAAACAGTCTTGAGTAGTAGCCACATACCACTGCCTTTCCTTTGGAGCTCCTCTGGAACAGAAGTGCACCTGCACCAACAGAGGAAGCGTCCACTTCTAGTGAGAACTGCCGAGATACGTCAGGGTGATGGAGGATTGAAGCTGAAGTGAAGGCTTTCTTGAGGCTAATGAATGCGGACTCTGCCTCCGGAGTCCACACCTTGGCGTTCACACCCTTCTTGGTAAGGGAAGAGATGGGGGCCGTCAGAGAAGAAAAGTTCGGAATAAACTGCCGGAAGAAATTGGCGAAACCCAGGAACCGCTGTATGGCCCTTAGGCCTTGAGGACGTGGCCATTCCAGGACAGACTTTAGTTTCACAGGGTCCATCTTAAGGCCTTGATCCGAGATGACGTAGCCCAGGAAGGGCAAAGACCTCTTTTCAAAGGTGCACTTTTCCAACTTGGCATACAAGCGATTCTCTCTTAGTCGCAGAAGAACTTGACGAACATGCCTCTGATGGGTCATCAGATCTGGGGAGAAAATTAAAATATCATCGAGATAAACTACAACACATGTATAGAGGAGATCTCGGAAGATATCATTAACGAACTCCTGAAATACTGCGGGAGCGTTACACAGTCCGAAGGGCATCACTAGGTATTTGTAGTGCCCATCGCTGGTGTTAAATGCCGTCTTCCATTTGTCACCCCGGCGAATCCGGATTAGATTATAAGCCCCCCGCAGATCTAGTTTAGAAAAAATGTTGGCTCCTCGTATGCGATCAAAGAGCTCGGAAATAAGTGGCAACGGGTATTTGTTCTTGACCGTGATCTGATTGAGACCACGGTAGTCAATGCAGGGTTGAAGAGATCCATCTCTCTTTTTAATGAAGAAGAAGCCTGCCCTGGCCAGGGAGGAAGATTTTCGAATAAAACCCCTCTCCAAGTTCTCCTTGATATAGGCTGACATCGATAAAGTCTCTGGCAAGGAGAGAGGATATACTCGTCCACGGGGAAGAGAAGCATTGGGAACCAGTTCAATCGGACAGTCATTATTCCGGTGTGGAGGCAACGTCTCAGCCTCTCGTTTGCAAAAGACATCCGCAAAACTGGCATACTGAGATGGTAGACCGGAAAGTGACTGAGGCAGAGGCGGCACAACAGGACGGACTTGTGACAGGCAATGGCTATGGCATCTGGAACCCCATTGAAGAACCTCTCCAGAAATCCAGTCAAGTGTCGGGGCGTGTAGACGGAGCCATGGCAGACCCAGCAGGATAGGATTGATAGCCTTGGGTAGTACCAGGAAGGTGATCTGTTCTGAGTGAAGAGCTCCGACCCGTAGTGTCAACGGCTCTGTGATGAGCATGATCGGATCAGGCAACGGTGGACCATTCACAGAGGCAACAGCCAGGGGTCTCTCCAGACGGACTGTGGGTAGACGAAAACGATCCACTAGATCCTGCTGGATGAAATTAGCAGCCGCTCCAGAGTCAAGATAGGCGGAGGAAGGATGTGATGTCTCTCCGGTGACGATGGCCACAGGAATCGATAATCTGGAAGAGGTTTTAATGTTTGGAGACGTTCCACCTAGAGTTGCCTCTCCAATCAACTCTAGGTATTGGAGTTTCCCGGTTTCTGTGGGCATTGGCGCACAAAATTACCCTTAAGGCCACAATACATACAAAGTCCAGAGGAGCGTCTGCGCTGCTTCTCCTGTTCGGATAACCGGACTCTGTCTACCTGCATGGGTTCCTCAGGTAGCGCACTAGGAGTGGACAATAGTGGTCTCTGGACCGATGGTGCTGGTCTGTGGACCCGGCTCTCCTGTAGAACCTCTTGAGAGCACTCCCGGATTCTCATATCAACCCGGGTGGCTAACAGGATGAGGGCATACAAGGTAGAAGGACGGTCGCGGGCTGCCAGTTCGTCCTTGATGTGAGAGGACAGTCCCTGCCAGAAGGTCACCACCAGTGCCTCATTGTTCCATGACAACTCCGCTGCTAGGGTACGGAAGGAGATAGCATACTCCCCTACTGTGGAGCCTTCTTGCATGAGGGTCAACAGAGTGGCTGCGGCAGAGGATGTTCAACCCGGCTCCTCGAACACGGCACAAAAGGACTGCAGGAACAAGGCTAGGTCAGCGGATACAGGTGCTTGTTGCTCCAAGATTGGGTTCGCCCATGCGAGGGCCTTGCCAGCGAGGAGGGAGATAATAAACACCACTTTGGCCTCCTCGGAGGGCCGACAGGTTTTCTGAATGAGACGCATTAAGTATCGCACCGCTGCTAAACCGAACCAATCAGCCGCCCATCAAAATCCTGGCAGCTCTTATTTAGGGTCCAGCTCAACCATAAGAAACGCACTAGAAGATCCGATATCAAACACAGATCGAGGGGGAGAAGATCTCCAGACGTAAGAGGAACGATTCCCAGGATTAATCCTCTGCCGCTGCGCCCTCGAGGGGTCACGAGAACGTTCTTACATCAGGTCTGACATCGGCTTCATCTCTATCACTCTCGGACATTAATAAAGTGATCAGATCACGGACAATCTCCATACAAGGCGCGGGACATGAGCGGCGATCTGACTTCTATGGAGAGATCTGACTTCTATGGAACAAGTAACAGGTTTGGATTCACCGTCATTACACTACAAAACGGAATCGGTACAACCGAATATTGGACGTAACTCCACACCAAACCCTTCACTTCATCCCCTGAATTCCAGGTCTCCAGTGATGACGATTTACAATCATTCGTTGAAGAGGATTCAAAGGATTTACATAATAATAATTCACCTACCCCACCAAAATGAGGACACGGCCTGAAAATATTGTAATACGGCGGATCGGACGCCGTTCTGCACATACTCAGTGATGTCACCACTTGTCGTAAATTACCTTACAATCCAACAACCATTTTCAAAGAAAAATGTCTGGTATTACAGGAAGGTTTTTCTATGGGAATTCTTACAAAAAGAGAGATGGATTGCACTAATAATGATTATCCAATTATTCTAAGTTTCCCACCCCTTTAAGGCTTGTTGTGTCGGGCAGAGGACACCTCGCTGGACATCTAGGAGCCTGGTCAGACAACAACTTACAAGCACTAGTACGAAGGTCGCCGAGTTATATCAAAGAGCAAGGAGGCTCTTAAAATGATGGACAAAATGGCATAGCCACATAATGTGCGGGTGATTGTGCCATGACTGCCCCCTATACGTCAGTGCCTCAGGAGAAGGCGCTGGCGGCCCCTGAAGCTCCACTGAGGATACTCAGCCTCCGATAATGAACGGAAGTTTATTTAGGAGTTATTTATTTTTTGCTAAAACTAAAAACAACTTTTTTGGCCAATATTTTGGTTGCTCTATGGCAGGGGTGGGGAACGTCCAGCCCGCGGGCCATATAAGCCCCACAAGATCATTTGGTCAGGCCCGACCTCACTCAGACCGTGCTGCCGCCGCTGCTTGGCTCCGTCCGCCCTACTCACGGAACAAAGTATGGTGGTGGCGGTCCGAGTGAGGTCGGTGTGCGCCAGCCGTAGAGTGGACCAGTCCAATCACCTGACCTCATGTCAGTGACGTGAGGTCAGGTAACTGGACTTGTCCACTCCCGTCACAGCGCGCACCGACCTCACTCTGACCACCGCTGCTGCAGCCATGACTTTCCCTGCTTGGCTCCGTCCACCCTACTCACTCACATTTAGGAGGAGGGCGGATACAAGTACGGCAACCGTCTGAGTGAGGCCGATGCATACCCGTCCAGTCACCTGACTGGAGTTCAGATGACTGGACTGGTCCACTCCGGGGCTGGCACGCACTGACCTCCTCACTCAGACCTTCACATCCTCGTTCAGTAGTAGTGATGACAGTACTTGGCTCCATCTATCCTCCTCCTCCTCCTCCTGACCTAAAATTTAGAAACTTGGCGGAGGCCTAAATGTAGAAACGTTGCTGTAGTGTAGACATAGGACCAGTCCTAAACGCATGAAGTCAGGTCCAGGTGACTAAAGGTGTTTTTTTCATCAAGGACATTTATGATGTATCCCCAGGATATGTCATGTCAGACAGGTGTGGCGCCAGATCTATCTCTAAAACTGGGTCCACTAAATCCCGTTCTACCTCTGTGTCCCGGCTGATTTCCGACCATGAAGAACAGTGTCGCTTGCTGAGCTGAGCTGTTTCCGTAAGTCCCATAGAACTTAATAGCAGTTACGGAAAAAGCGTTGATCGCGTGCCGCGCTGCTTCCGTGACTGCCATTCAGTACTATGGGAGTTATGGAAACAGCGCAGCTCACTGAGCGACACTGTTTTCTTCTTCATAGTCGGAAATCAGGCGGAAAAGAGACATAGAATGGGGTTATGGGGGGATACGCGTGGGTATTTGAGTAGGCCATGGGTACCTGTACTACATAGAATACGGTTATTGATTGTCTACCAACCTGCCGGCCACTGGCAATTTATCCTTTCTTCTCTAAACCGTTCTGTCTATATATTCAGCGTTTTTCTTATGTAATGTGTATGACAATTAATAGATCTGCATAACATTTGCATATGATATCCCTTTTGTGGTGCTCCTATTGTCATCGGTGTGGATTCATTTTTTATGTATTATTGTTTTAAAGAATATGAAATAAAAGTATTTATATTGAGCTTAAAGAATCTGTCTTGAATTTGTTTTCATATATACGGTGAGTACAACGGTTACTTATTGGGGGGTCACGAAAATGTCCAAGTGATGGAATAACATGCAGTGGATATAGGTTGGACTGACACTAGTTTACCTGAAGGCACTCAAAGCCCTTAAAGAGGTTCTGTCACCACATTATAAGTGGCCTATATTGTACATGATGTGATCGGCGCTGTAATGTAGATAACAGTGGTCCTAGTAATAAAGAGGCTCTGTCACCACATTATAAGTGGCCTATATTGTATATGATGTGATCGGCGCTGTAATGTAGAGAACAGTGGTCCTAGTAATAAAGAAGCTGTCACATTATAAGTGGCCTATATTGTACATGATGTGATCGGCGCTGTAATGAAGATAACAGTGGTCCTAGTAATAAAGAGTCTCTGTCACCACATTGTAAGTGGCCTATATTGTACATGATGTGATCGGCGCTGTAATGTAGATAACAGTGGTCCTAGTAATAAAGAAGCTGTCACATTATAAGTGGCCTATATTGTACATGATGTGATCGGCGCTGTAATGTAGAGAACAGTGGTCCTAGTAATAAAGAGGCTGTCACCACATTATAAGTGGCCTATATTGTACATGATGTGATCGGCGCTGTAATGTAGATAACAGTGGTCCTAGTAATAAAGAGGCTCTGTCACCACATTATAAGTGGCCCATGAAAAATCGAAAATAAAATGTAACTCTTATTCAGATATATGTTCTGCTAATTAGCCCCAATACCCCTGAAGACGCCACGTTGGTAGTGAAACATGTCGGGGTTCCGTGCGGTGACTTGTGTTATTAGCCGATCACAGCCGCAAGTTAACAAACATACAACAAATACGTCCCACTTATTCCTCGATAGCGTTGCTGCATTTCAATCTTGACATTACCCACAACTCCCAGACCTCGGCTGTTAAATTAAGCAATACAAATATCTGAATAAAAGATAAAGTTTTATTTTCAATGGATTAGTTAGTGGTCACTTGTGAAACAAAGGCTTTATCGTGCCTTCGGGCAAAGAGCAAACTAGCGTTACACTTGTAATCACATGTAAGTTATGAACGGTCAGAGACTCAGGACCTGCTGACACTGAACCCGTCAGTCTCGCAGATCTGACGGATACAGGACTCAGCGCGCGATACAGCTGCTCTTTATCTAGGATACAAAGCAGCTGTATCTCTAAAAGTAAAAATTATTTTTTAAAGAAAACTAATTAGAAAGTTGCACCAAACACACTGATAGACCGTTATATATATATATATATACACACACACACACAGTGGAGTCCCATTATTATTTGCACCTTTTACTTTGACGTCGGCAGCGCGTGGCACATGAAGACAGTGATGTGTGTCATGGCTTGGTGGGTATATAAGGGGGGCGGTCGGCTGTCTGATCACGTCACTCGTTGTTGTCATGGGTAACAGGGGCGATTTATCAGAATTGTAATAAGGGCTGATTATCGGCTTCCGGGCCCAGGGTGGAGTATTTCTCACACTGCGCAGTTTGTGAACGGTTCGCGTGCTGCTGTGGTGAAAGTGTGCCGTGAGCGGACAAATGGGAATAACCGACGTGGAAACTGGAGCACCAGGTGCCAGTGATGTGAGAGGTGAACGTCGGCTACGAAGGTGCGCGAGGGCCAGACGACACGCTACATGGAGCAGCTCACCGTGAAAATCATCCAGGGGGCGACCAGACGTGTCTAATACAAAAGCGAACCCGACTGTGTATGTGGCGCCGGAGCCGACAGACGGCCACCGCTCCTATGTAACAAAGCTTCAAAAAGGCTTCAATTTGCGCGGCAGGATCAGAATCGGACCACGATGATTGGCAGGGGGTTGCATTCTCCAAGCCGGTGGCGGCAGCGTTATGGTCAGGGGATTATTTCATGGCGTTCTCTGGGCCACTCATCTGTGTGGAGGGCTCTGAAGAGATCTGGGTGTGAATCCATCGTTGCAGATCACGTCCCCCCTACATGCTGATTGTCTTCCCTGGGGCAGAGGAATCTTCCAGCAAGACAATACGACACGTCACACGGCTAGAAATGTCCGATAGGAGGAGCCCGACCGAGACCTCCAAGTACTTCCCCGGTCCCTAATTCTCCAGACCTGAACTCAAGCGTTTTGTTTGCTCTACGGACCCTCCAGTAAATGTGGGATGTTCTGCAGTCAGCGTTGCCAGATACCGGAGACCACCGACCAGCACCTTACTGATCACCCCCCGCCCGTCTACAGCTGTCAGTGCTGCCCACGGCGGGTACACTGAATATCACCTGCTGCTCAGAATAATGGGACTCCACTGTGTGTATATATTTATATATATATATATATATATCATTTTCAGGTTTTCATAGCCTTTAAATGATAGGACGGATCTGATGCCCATCACTGAACACGTCTCCTGTGCGTTCCCTCTGCTGTATGACCGTGTGTCACATTTCGGCACGGTCTCGGACCAGTTCAGCATGGATTGCTCTTTCTCCAGCTGTAACGTATGTGACTTTCCTCTATCACGTGGAGTTACGGGTCCGTTATTGCACGTCGCCCTTTACTCTCACAGATGCAGCTTTTTCTGATATTTTCTCATGCATTATATTGTATTGTTGAGGGTTGGTGGTCTGTTGTCTTCTATCTGGTCTCATAACTTCATCACCAGGTCCGTATATTTTCACATCGGCGCGTTCTTTCCTCATGCTGCTTGTACGTGGCACGGCCTCTAGGGACAATGTTCCCACTTTTTTTACTCTATTGTTGTGTTTTGTATCTATTCATATAATCATTTGTTACTTTAGATTCACAGATTATTCTGGAAGTGAAGAGGTTAATGTTTACCTGGTTGTCACGTGATTCGGATCCGGTACCAGCGCAGGGATGTTCGCCCTTAGTAAGAACCATCAGACGTATGAGCGTCCGTCCCGGGAATTTTACTTGTTCTTTTAATCGGATGAAATAAAGAGAATTAGTGTTTACCTTGGATGGAGCGCCGGACAATCATCTCATCATTCCCTACCGGCTGCCGACACGGCGTTCTCATCCGGGCAGCAATGTGACCCAGACGCGGCCTCCAGGAACAAGTGCGCGGCGCGCGGACCAATAATATTTCCGAGCATTGACACTTCAAAAAACACTTTAAACATTAGCTCCAAAAACGCTGCGATTCAGGTTACATTTTCTCATGATATCCGCCACATATTTTTCAGCCTGAACATATTATGTGTGAACATCGGCCTAAGAACGAGTAGAACTGCGGGGAGGGGGGAACGTTCACGGAGTTGCACGTTCAAATTATACCAACCACCCGCCGCCGCGGAGGCCAGAGAATCTCCGTGGCAGGACGTCACTACAACCCGTACTCCGCACTGACCAATCCATCAGTCATGGTGGCCACTAATACATCACATGTGGAAAATCCCCTCCCCCATACAAGATTGCAGGAGTACTGGACTCTATGACTGCTTGTTTATTACTCCAGTCACATCCTAAGCTGCATTCACAGTTCTGCTTGCTGCCGGTTAGGCCTCATTCAGGTGCCGCTCTATTGCTGCGAGACTCGGACGCCACATCATTCAAACCAATCAAACTTAGATGATTATCGGTTTGGACAGTGATCCAAGTTTGTTTCACTTGAACCGTGTGGAGTTTGGGTCTAACAGCCGTCACGGCCGCCCGAATGAGACCAGACCAGAGATAGTCACAGTCACACCGGATCCGTCTGCTCCCAGGGAAACCCAGCAGATTAGTGAAAGCAGCTCTGGATGTGACTGGAGTAGAAGTTACAGGTCCTTGTCAATGAATTAGATCATCAAAAAGTTCATTTATTTCAGTAATTCGATTAAAAAATTTAAACTCAAATATTTTATAGATTCATCACAAAATATGAGGAAAAAGTGTGGTAGAAAAAGGTGCACAAGCAACAGGGGTATCCGCAGCCTTGACAGGATTGTCAAGAAAAGGCCATTCAAGAATCTGGGGGAGATTCACAAGGAGTGGACTGCGGCCGGAGTCAGTGCTTCAAGAGCCGCCGCCGCACACAGACGTATCCGGGACATGGGAGAAAACTGTCGCATCCCCAGAGACACCGTCAGCAGCGTCTTACCGGGGCGCAGGAAAAGGACGGGTCCGCTGCTCTGTGTCCGCAGTCCTGTGTTCACATGAAAGTACATTTTGCATTTCATTTGGAAGGTCCCGGAGTCTGGAGAAGAGTGGAGAGGCGTCAGTCCAAGTGTCTGCGCTCCAGTGTGAAGTGTCCGCAGTCAGTGATGGTTTGGGGGCCGTGTCTTCTGCTGGTGCCGGTCACTGTGTTATATCAGGTCCAGAGTCAGCGCAGCGTCTAGCAGGACATTCCCAGCACTTCATGCTCCCTCTGCTGACAGCTTTATGGAGACGCTGATTTCATTTTCCAGCAGGACTTGGCACCTGCCCGCACTGCCAAATGTACCAACACCCGGTGTAATAACCACAGGATCACTGCGCCTGATTGGCCAGAAAATTCATCTGACCTAAACCCCATAGAGAATCTATAGGGTATTGTCAAGAGGAAGATGAGACCCCAGACCCAACAATGCAGACGAGCTGAAGGCCGATATCAAAGCAACCTGGGCTCCATAACCCCTCAGCAGTGCCACAGGCTGATCCCCTCCATGCCACACCGCATTGATAACCCCTCAGCAGTGCCACAGGCTGATCACCTCCATGCCACGCCGCATTGATAACCCCTCAGCAGTGCCACAGGCTGATCGCCTCCATGCCACGCCGCATTGATAACACCTCAGCAGTGCCACAGGCTGATCACCTCCATGCCACGCCGCATTGATAACACCTCAGCAGTGCCACAGGCTGATCGCCTCCATGCCACGCCGCATTGATAACACCTCAGCAGTGCCACAGGCTGATCGCCCCCATGCCACGCCGCATTGATAACACCTCAGCAGTGCCACAGGCTGATCACCTCCATGCCACGCCGCATTGATAACCCCTCAGCAGTGCCACAGGCTGATCGCCTCCATGCCACGCCGCATTGATAACACCTCAGCAGTGTCACAGGCTGATCGCCTCCATGCCACGCCGCATTGATAACACCTCAGCAGTGTCACAGGCTGATCGCCTCCATGCCACGCCGCATTGATAACACCTCAGCAGTGCCACAGGCTGATCGCCTCCATGCCACGCCGCATTGATAACACCTCAGCAGTGTCACAGGCTGATCACCTCCATGCCACACCGCATTGATAACACCTCAGCAGTGCCACAGGCTGATCCCCTCCATGCCACGCCGCATTGATAACACCTCAGCAGTGCCACAGGCTGATCACCTCCATGCCACGCCGCATTGATAACACCTCAGCATTGCCACAGGCTGATCACCTCCATGCCACGCCGCATTGATGCAGTAATTCATGCAGAGTCAGAGCCCCGGCCAAGTATTGAGGGCAGATACTGGACAGACTTCTCAGTAGGACGACATTTCTGTATAAAAATAATTTCTGAATTTGGGCTTATATAATATTCTCATTTTCTGAGACACTAAATTTGGGGTTTTCAGTAACTGTTCCCATAATCATCAACATTAACAGAGAAAACTGCTGGAAATAGATCCGTCTGTGTGTGATGAATCTATAGAAGATACGAGACACTTTATGAATTGAATTACTGAAATAAACGAACTTTTTGATGATCTTCTAATTCATTAAGGACAAGTACAGTGAAGGAAATAAGTATTTGACCCCTTGCTGATTTTGTACGTTTGCCCGCTGTCAAAGTCATGAACAGTCTAGAATTTTTAGGCTAGGTTAATTTGACCAGTGAGAGATAGATTATATAAAAAAAAAACAACAGAAAATCACATTGTCAAAATGATCTCTATTTATTTGCATTGTGCACAGAGAAATAAGTATGTGATCCCCGACCAACCATTAAGAGTTCAGCCTCCTCCAGACCAGTTACTGCTCCAAATCACCTTGGTGCCTGCATTATAGACAGCTCTTACATGTCACCTGTATAAGAGACTCCTGTCCACAGACTCAATGATCAGTCTGACTCTAACCTCTACAACATGGGCAAGACCAAAGAGCGTTCTAAGGATGTCAGGGACAAGATCATAGCCCTGCACAAGGCTGGAATGGCCTACAAAACCATAAGTAAGACGCTGGGTGAGAAGGAGACAACTGTTGGTGCAATAGTAAGAAAATGGAAGACATACAAAATGACTGTCAATCGACATCGATCTGGGGCTCCATGCAAAATCTCACCTCGTGGGGTATCCTTGATCCTGAGGAAGGTGAGAGCTCAGCCGAAAACTACACGGGGGGAACTTGTTAATGATCTCAAGGCAGCTGGGACCACAGTCACCAAGAAAACCATTGGTAACACATTACGCCGTAATGGATTAAAATCCTGCAGTGCCCGCAAGGTCCCCCTGCTCAAGAAGGCACATGTACAGGCCCGTCTGAAGTTTGCAAATGAACATCTGGATGATTCTGAGAGTGATTGGGAGAAGGTGCTGTGGTCAGATGAGACTAAAATTGAGCTCTTTGGCATTAACTCAACTCGCCGTGTTTGGAGGAAGAGAAATGCTGCCTATGACCCAAAGAACACCGTCCCCACTGTCAAGCATGGAGGTGGAAACATTATGTTTTGGGGGTGTTTCTCTGCTAAGGGCACAGGACTACTTCACCACATCAATGGGAGAATGGATGGAGCCATGTACCGTCAAATCCTGAGTGACAACCTCCTTCCCTCCACCAGGACATTAAAAATGGCTCGTGGCTGGGTCTTCCAGCACGACAATGACCCGAAACATACAGCCAAGGCAACAAAGGAGTGGCTCAAAAAGAAGCACATTAAGGTCATGGAGTGGCCTAGCGGGTCTCCAGACCTTAATCCCATCGAAAACTTATGGAGGGAGCTGAAGATCCGAGTTGCCAAGCGACAGCCTCGAAATCTTATTGATTTACAGATGATCTGCAAAGAGGAGTGGCCAAAATTCCATCTAACATGTGTGCAAAGCTCATCATCAACTACAAAAAACGTCTGACTGCTGTGCTTGCCAACAAGGGTTTTGCCACCAAGTATTAAGTCTTGTTTGCCAAAGGGATCAAATACTTATTTCTCTGTGTACAATGCAAATAAATATATATATAAATTTTCACTGTGTGATTTTTTATTTTTTTTATATAATCTATCTCTCACTGGTAAAATTAACCTAGCCTAAAAATTCTAGACTGTTCATGTCTTTGACAGTGGGCAAACTTACAAAATCAGCAAGGGATCAAATACTTATTTCCTTCACTGTATATATATATATATATATATATATATATATATATATATATATATATATATATATATATATACACACACACACACACACACACACACACACACACACACACAGTAATACATAAAACTGATAGCGAGAGTCGAGCCCCAGACCACATGACGAAGCGCAGAATTACCTTGTGACAAGACTGATCCCTGTCCCTCTAGGTGACGGGTATTAACACGGCCGTATTTTTGGTCCACATTTAGTATATTTTTTTGCGTGTACCAGGCAGCTCGTGTCAGAGGAAAGTCAGAAGAGTCCAACTACAGATCCCACCGGATGGAGGCCGCCTCCGTCTACATATGTTACTAACCTTGTACTGATCCAGGAATTTTATCATCCTCTACTCCAGTCACAACCAGAGCTGCAGCCACAGGCTAAGATCAGCACTCTGCTACAACGTCTGAACATGAATACATCAGACTCCGGTACAGCACCTGAAACAACCACCACATTCACCCCAGGAGACACCACCAGCAGCACAAGAACCGAGGTGTTGATAAAAAAACAAAAACTACAGCTCTGGAGGTGACTGGAGTATTAGCCATGACGAGACTCCAGATCACGTAACTATGGACAGACGTACATCACATTAAATAGAACACTTTAAAATGGTACAGAAGAGGAGCGAAACATGAGAGGGGGGACATGGGCTCACGTACGATCAGCGAGGATCAGACCGCACGTCATCCCTCCCCCGCCGCAGAACACACGGGGAGATTAACACCGCCTTAAAGTTAGACCAGATACAACGAGAGCAGACACGGCACCTGCTGCGCACGCTGTAGGATAAATTTGGCGCACGTTAGACACTTTCCTCCTCCGTGCGTCACCTCACGGCCACTGCACTATTATTAGATCTGGCGCTGTTTACGGCTCGTTAGCCCCGCCTCTTTCTAGACGCATTTGGTCCAGGTAATAATTGGTCGGCAGCTGGAAGGGTCAGTGAAACGGAGAAAAAGAAAAAAAGAACCAGATGTTTTATTACCCAGAATTCTACGCGGCAGAATAAGGACAAATCCACAATTAATATTAAAAAAAAACAGTACAAGGACAAATGAGGGAGGATGGGAGTTATAGTCCGGGGGGGTTCACGCTGATAGATCACTGTTGTCGAACCTTTCTTGGTCATAAATTTCCGCCACAACTTTCCGCCCCGCGAACCAGCGACCGTTCAGTGCCTGTATGGCTTTGTGCGTTTCGCTGAGAATGGAGAATTCCACAAATATTTTAACAATTATTTCGGCATCTTCCTCCTCGCCCTGCTTCTCCTGATAAATAATCACTCGGTTAACGGCGCCAAACTTGCCGCATTCTTCTGTCACCTCCCCCTCCAAGTCATCGTCAATGTCCCTGGGATCCACCATGTTGCGCAGAACCATGACCGTGGACTGCGGGGTAAAGGATGATAAAAAGTCACACGACAGACATATATTCAGCCCTGCAGATGAAGTACAGCCACCACCGAGCGCCCCCCAATACCACGAGCCCCCCAGGATTATATCCCGCCCCACACAGACCCATATATTCCACTAGATCAAAAATTCTCCCCATCGAATCTGGGAAATATCTTCTTACCCCATATGGATTTCTATAGAGACGGTGAAGTAAAAGCTCAGACTGTAACCACCCAGGACACGGGGTCTCTGATGTGTAATCCTCTCCCCCCTCACACGGTGTATACAATGGACACGCGTGGTTGTCATAAGTGGCAATGGTGGAGAACCCCTCGGGTAAAATGGATCTAATTTTTTCTAAATATCCTCCCCATAAAACAGCAGACAAGACGGCAGCCACTCGTCCCCCCACAGCAGTAACGCACAGACTGAACCCCGGCACTCACCTCCTGCTTGCGCATGAGCTTCTGCATGACCATGTGCCGGGCGCTGCTGCCGGAGATGCTCATATGTTCCTGCTCACTCAGCATCTCCGGCCGCTCGGACTCTGGCGCCAAATCCTCCTCCTCCTTGTCCTTCTTAATTTCCAACTGTGCCATAGCCGGGGGGCTGGACAGTATAGGGTTAACTAGCCCCACTTGTGGGATGGTCACCGGGAGAGTAGGTCGCACCGGGGTCACACCTAAAACAAGGGAAGGGAAGATCGTGAGCAAAACCGCTAAACCTGCGATCCGACCGTTAAAGGGGCAGACACACAAAATATCAGAATGACCGGAATATTTATATCGCTGCTCATAGTTATTATAAAGAATCTGTAAAGCCGAAGAGAAAAACATTTCTATCGGCCGGATGCCGCTGCGTCCGTAACATTCAGAGCAATAATCTTGTATTTACAATTAGGCTCCGTTTATGTGTTGTGATGAATATTTTTCCAGCAAATAAAAGATCTACATAAACGCAAAGTGTGAACTGGGCTTCATTGTCGGTGTACAGAAACCTTACAGGGTTATTCCAGGACGCTTCATGTGCCAAAAACTGGAAAATGAAACCTATTGTAACCTCTGTCCGTGATGTGACGTCCATGAGACCCAGCGCCCGATTACCCGCATGTGACAGGATGTTAACATGGAAGGGACGTCATTATGGCGACCCTCACGTGGCCGCAATCACATGACAGGTCTCATGGACATACGACGTGTACAGATAAGGACTGGGTGCGGCAGAATCACTCCGGTCAGTACGTTACAATTTATATCTCCAGTGTATGAAGCATCTTAGAGAATATCCCGGATTAAAGCTCCGGGTACAGCCATTCTACATATTACGGAGATATAATTTGTTAGCTGCCCTCTGAACACCAGCGCAGCCTGCAGTGCGGACGCTTCCTACCTGTAATGACACCCGGGGCTTGTGCGGCCATGACAGCCTGAGGTAACGCCCCCAGTGGCTGTGCCAGGGTTAGTGATGGGGTGACAAGACCAGGACTGGCCAGCGTGCCAAGGACCGCCGCTCCAGCTACTGCTTCCTACAGGGAATAAAGAAAAGCGAGACACGGTGATATAAATGTCTGTCCGAGACAACACGAGAGGTTAATGTAAGAGAGCTCGGCCTATCCTGTAATTCATGTGTGAGGAGAGAACCTGGACAATGCCGGACACCCAGCGACCAATCACTGCAGTGATCTGTGGTACGGGAGATCTCAGGGGTCGCGGTTTGCTTACATTGATGATGCAGTTACCTGTATACTGACTGATCATATATATGTGATAGAAGGTCTATGTATGCCGCGGGTCTATGTATGCCGCGGGTCTATGTATGCCGCGGGTCTATGTATGCCGCGGGTCTATGTATGCCGCGGGTCTATGTATGCCGCGGGTCTATAGGATCACTGTATGCACAAGTCTATGGAGAGCAGATTAACTAAAACCAAGATAGAAGTTCAAATAAATATGGAGGACGCAGCATAAAGTCTCAATGGTAAAATAACTTCGCCTTGTTCTTACAAGGTGGAAAACCCCAAAATGATCAGCATCCTTGTCCCACAAATCAGCCTATTAATCCTGTGGAAACAGGAGAAAAATAGAATCTGACAGAAGAGGAAACACATAAACTGCAATGATAAAGACTTCTCACCTGGGCTGTGATTTTGGCAGTGGCAGCAGCGGCAGCAACAGCAGCGGCAGGTGGCAGACCTCCAGGTGTGGCGGGCGTAAGCAAAGGCATGGGCGGCGTAACGGCTTTTCCTACTCGAAGATACTGACCACCCAAATCGAACAAATTCATGGAGGAAACGGCATCTTGCGAGGACTGGGCCTTCTCGTACTCTGGTAATAGGAGGAAAGAATCGTTACGGACTAAGACCCTTTCTACCTCTCATGCCCATTAGATTGCTGGTGGCATTGGGTTGTATGGCATAGGTGGCGGGCTGACCGATCCCGGGTAAAGGAACACGGAGGACGCTCACCCTGAAATCTACCGGCATGGTGTGTACAGTATTTGCCCCATCGCAGATGTTCCTTTTTTCTAAATTAGTTTTATCTAATGGTCCCTGATCTATAGACACAGGGACAGGTTTACTCTTCAGATTGAGGCAGAATTCTGGTGTACAACATGAACGGTTTTAGTCATTTTTTTGTCATGCTCAACAAGGGGTGTGGCTTACTGGGAAAGGGGTGTGGCTTAAAACGTGATCCCGTGAGAAATTTTGGCACAAAAAAAATAAACTGCAGTGAACGAAGACAACTAGTAGGTGGTATAAGGAAGTGAAAAGTGTCTAGCAAGAAGCGCCACCGTCGGAGTATTTTTAATGATATGTTATATATAAAAAAAAAACTTTTGTAATTTACGTTTCTACAAAAAAAAAATCTGCCGCTTATATGCATCACAGTACATAGAAGCTGCAGAGTCCCGTTTTAAGATGAATCAGACAGAACACTGCTCCTTCTACAGCGGCTCCTGAGCGATCATCTATGCTCAATTCTGATCCAGACAAAGTGGAACCAGAAGAGAAAACAAACCCGAAACAGAATCTGCACGTGTCTCACTGGAACTGTAAAATCCGCGGCACAAATATGTGACATATACGCAGCGTGACCTAAAATCTGTGCCGATTTGGGGTTTTGTAAAACTCCATTCAATGGAATTGTACTGCACATGACAAGAGGAGAGTTTTTGGAGCATGGTCTCACCTATAAAGCCGTAACCTTTGTGTTTTCCGGTTGTGGGGTCCCGCGCTAACATACACGACTTGATCTTTCCGAAGGCCTCGAACACGCTCTTGATGTCGTCGTCTGATAAATCCTGGTGGACAGAAGCCACGTAGATCCTGTTGAAGGAACGAGCCTCCTCCGCCAGCTGGTCGATGATTGGCTGGGCCTGGCCGATGTTACTGGGTCTTCCCACCTGATGCCACAGACACAGGAGAAGAACAAGGTGGTCGGGTTAATGTCAGAGCATAAAGCCGAACAATCAGCAGACACCAGGCCGTGCTCGTGGCCTCGCCCACATTATTGCAGGCGCTCATCACCACGGATCACTGTAAATCGCAGCCTCAGACCCGATGCCCTGATATTATATGTACCCGAGCTGTGCGGACGAGGGGCGCTGAAGGACTTAGGATTTTTGAGGGTCCCAGTATAGGGGGCTGCAGGTCCCTTTTGTACTTGGTGGGGTGACCATGATTGCGAATGATAGAGCCCACCAGGCGGCCCCTGCTCTACAGCCATCACGCTGATCCATCCGGCACAGGCGGCTCTAACCGGACAATGCGCTGCGGCCGTCTCCTCACCTTTATGTTCCTTCCACCCAACATGACGGAGTTCATCTGCTCCAGTGCGAGCTGCGCGGCTTCCGGGACCTCGTATTCCACAAACGCAAAACCCTGGAGGAAACAGAGAAGAAGCAATGAATGGATCCGCGGCTCAGGATTTACCGGAGACGGTTAGAACTTCCTGCATTATTCATTTCTGCCTTTCAACTCTAATCGCCTCAGTCATTTATCAAATCGGATGAGATCGATTGTACAAAAGTGGTCAAAAATAAAGCGCGCAAATGTCTGCACCCGAGCGCCAAGGTAAATCAAGGGAACCGCGGACAGACCCACAATAAATGAAGACATCGGGGGACCCATATACACAGGGGGGGGCTCTAATTATTACAAAAAAAATAATGAAAGTTTATAACTATACTTTGTGATTCCATTCCTCAGCTGTTTTAAGATCACTGCTTGCCATCAGTAAATAGAATCATTTATTTTATTTTTTTACATCCAGAGATTGAACGCTCATCCTGACCAAATACTCCAATGAGGGCTTGTAGGGCCTGTTCACATGGAATTTTTTTGCAGGCATAAAATTGTGCCTTGAAAAAATAGCTGTTTTTTTTTTTAAAGTGGTTTTGCGCCACTTGCGTTTTTTGCCGCTTTTTTTTTAACCTGTCTTCAACAGGCAAAGGAAAAAACGCGTCAAAAAACGCTGCGGCCGTTCGCAGTGTTTTTTTCCGTCTCCCATTGATCCCAATGGGGTTTTTGAGGCAGAAAACACCTCCAGGGCATGTCGCTTCTTTTTCCCGCAAGCGTTTTTATCCGCTCCACTTCGAACTTGCCTCCTAGGTATTTCAATGTGGACGTTTTTTGCCACGGTTTCCGTGTGAACAGGGCCTCACAATTCTATCCAGTCTACACAATCCTTAATGAGCTAGACTAAGTAGCAGCAGAAATCTCTTCTTTCCTGGCATTTGCTACATTGTACCAGTGCAGGAAGAAATGTATCTGTCTGTAGTCACGTGTCTGCCCGACAGAGGATGGTCTAGACTGAACACATTATAGCAAACCCTAACCACTTACTGACAGCAAGCAGAGATCTTGCAAACTGTAAAGCATTCAAAGACAAAGAGGAATTTATTATTCTATCGACGCCAGTTTTCTGGCGTATAAGTCGTAAATGTCTCAAGTCGCAATTTACAGAAAACGGTCAATGAGGCATTTGCGCGGCCCACGTTACTACCTAAATGTGAGCGGGGCTCAGTGGAAGGCGGTGGATATTACAGCTCGTAGATTTGACATTGTGGCGCATGGACGGCTACAGATCTGCTTCTCGTAATAAATGTGCCGCATCTTACTCCAGCGCATCCTAATTAATTCCACGCAAAGTTTATTAGGAAGGTTTTTCAATAGAGAGTGGCAAAGCTTTATTTGCTGCAGAACCTCTTTGCTGGCCTTGCAGGGGGCACTTTCATGGGTTCCGCTCACCTTGTGTTTCATCGTGACCGAGTCCCACGACATGTCTATGCTTTTGATCGGCCCAAATGGTGCGAAGGCCTGTCGAATAGTGTCTTCTCCCAGCTCATAATAGATGGAGCCCACGTAGACGCGGCACATTATGGCGAGGGCGCGTTGCCTCTGGGCAGCAATCTAGGAGAGAAAAGCCAACAATAAGGAGCAGCATCATAAATGGTAAGTACGCGCCAAACACTGAAAGCAACCAGCTGCCTCAACCCCGACCACCACCCCCATCCACAGGACAATGAACCCCAGTTATCTCACCACCGCCCAAATGTGAGTGCTGCCAG
The DNA here is from genome assembly GCF_050947455.1 of Rhinoderma darwinii. Taxonomy (NCBI): domain Eukaryota; kingdom Metazoa; phylum Chordata; class Amphibia; order Anura; family Rhinodermatidae; genus Rhinoderma; species Rhinoderma darwinii. The sequence goes on along the minus strand of NW_027461815.1, from coordinate 958,176 downwards.
CTTAGGCAGCCAGTGGCCGCGGACAGCCCTTCCCGACCTGCAGGAGGAGGAAACTGGTTAGGGACACTTGATAAATCACAGGACCAGGAATCGTTACCTCAAAACCTCCTCATCTGGCCGGCCAAGGATAGGTGATAAATTATTATGGCAAGACTCCTTTAAAGGGGTTTTCCAGATAGAAGATATTGATGGTCTCTCCTCAGGTAAGGCCATCAATATCTGATCTGTGGGGGTCCAACACCCGGCATCCCTGCGGGCGCTGCTTCCACTTCATTTCGGTCACTGTCCGTATTGTGAATCGCCGACACACTTGTAGCATCGGTTCACACCATCGCAGCCTGATCCCATCCAAGAGGAGGAAGCTGTAATACTGAGAACCGCCACTACAAGTGTCGGCGAGTGACAGAAATAAAGGGAAAACAGCGCGCGAGAGAGAGAGAAAAAGAGAGAGAGAAAAAGAGAGAGAGAAAAAGAGAGAGAGAGAAAAAGAGAGAGAGAGAAAAAGAGAGAGAGAGAAAAAGAGAGAGAGAGAAAAAAGAGAGAGAAAAAGAGAGAGAAAAAGAGAGAGAGAGAAAGAGAGAGAAAGAGAGAGAGAGAGAGAGAAAGAGAGAGAGAGAAAGAGAGAGAGAGAAAGAGAGAGAGAGAAAGAGAGAGAGAGAAAGAGAGAGATAGAGAGACAGAGAGATAGATAGATGATAGATAGAGCGCCGCGGTTCCTTCAAAGCAGCTGATCGAAGGGGGTGCTGAGAGTCAGACCCCAACCGTTCAGTAGCATCCATCACCATAGACTATAATGGTATCCAGACACTACAGTCCATGGGTGACGGGTGCCACTATTAGGCATCTGTTTAGGGTGTTCTTCACCCATATAACATGGTGGTATCAGTTATACGTAGACCTGTGACGTATCATCTGTAAAAAATACATCACCCATAGGTTTCTGTTAAAAAACACCAAAACCCTCTTTTGGCCTAGGTCGGGCTGACTGGGCACTGTGGACACGATTAGTGAGTACTCCGGGAGTGTTCCCGACGTAAACGCTAAACCGCGGTCCCAAACGTGAAGTGATCAGGGCCTCAGTACGGTTCTAAGGGTTTGTTCACATGGTACAGGTTGGCCGTGGGCAAATCCGTTGTGGATTAAATTTGCAGCAGAAATCCGGAGTGGAAACTCTTTTGACTTCTGCCGTGGATTGACCGGGCGATCCGCACCTCGACCTTTCACCACCAGATTGGCAGCAATTTAAATACCTGCTGTGGATATTAAAATCCGTAGTGTTTATTATTCTGCGTGAATCTTTTCCGGCGCATGTGAATGGGGCATAAAATAAACGATCACATGCAGGACCGGCGGAAGGGGAGCGGATTGTGAGGATTTGTGTGTGGGATCCTGACCGTGTGAACATGGCCTCATAACCTCGGGGAGCGGTGATACTAGGATTTCTATGCAGCTCCGCTGACTGTGAATGCGCAGAGCTCAGCACACAGTCCATAGACACGCCATGCACAGACACGCCATGCACAGACACGCCATGCACAGACACGCCATGCACAGACACGCCATGCACAGACACGCCATGCACAGACACGCCATGCACAGACACGCCATGCACAGACACGCCATGCACAGACACGCCATGCACAGACACGCCATGCAGCCACTGGATGAAAGATCAGGAGAATTGAAAAATGAAAGCCGTATTAACGATGGAAGTCAGGATCACGCGTTACAACCCCCTCCCCCACCAATAACCGTTCATTTACGCTTAGCGTTTGAGGTGCGGTTAGAACCGCATAGGAAAAACCGCATCCGAAAATCGAATGTGTTTGTGTGTGATGGGGGTCCTGATCAAAATAATTGTAACAATATTCTGGACTATTGGCATATGATGGGGCCACAGACCGGGCTGCAGGGATCAGTGAAACCAAACAAGAGCCGGATATGCTGTCACCTGTAGATTTGGATTATATAAGATTTACTACGGCTCGGAGACACTAGATGAAGGTTAGTAACCGGAAGGTCCAGTCTAAAGGGGAGCAAAAGCCGCAACCATCAGTCATTAGAATGGATTGTACATCCTCCCTCCATGTGCTCCTCAGCCAGACGGGTGCTCCTGAGCTGCGGGCAGTGGAGACCACGATACGGGCAAGACCCGCCCACTGCGTGAGCCGACATCCCGACGCCTCCCATCCCTGGCAGATATCCCGACGCCTCCCATCCCTGGCAGATATCCAGACGCCTCCCATCCCTGGCAGATATCCCGACGCCTCCCATCCCTGGCAGAGAGCCCGACGCCTCCCATCCCTGGCAGAGAGCCCGACGCCTCCCATCCCTGGCAGAGAGCCCGACGCCTCCCAACCCTGGCAGACGTCCCGACGCCTCCCATCCCTGGCAGACGTCCCGACGCCTCCCATCCCTGGCAGACGTCCCGACGCCTCCCATCCCTGGCAGATGTCCAGACGCCTCCCATCCCTGGCAGAGAGCCCGACGCCTCCCATCCCTGGCAGAGAGCCCGACGCCTCCCAACACTGGCAGACGTCCCGACGCCTCCCAACCCTGGCAGACGTCCCGACGCCTCCCATCCCTGGCAGATGTCCCGGCGCCTCCCATCCCTGGCAGAGAGCCCGACGCCTCCCATCCCTGGCAGTTAGCCCGACGCCTCCCATCCCTGGCAGATAGCCCGACGCGTCCCATCCCAGCTCCTCCCATCCATGGCAGACATCCCGACGCCTCCCATCCCTGGCAGACATGCCGGCGCCTCCCATCCCTGGCAGACGTCCCGGCGCCTCCCATCCCTGGCAGACGTCCCGGCGCCTCCCATCCCTGGCAGACGTCCCGACGCCTCCCAACCCTGGCAGACGTCCCGACGCCTCCCAACCCTGGCAGACGTCCCGACGCCTCCCAACCCTGGCAGACGTCCCGACGCCTCCCAACCCTGGCAGACGTCCCGACGCCTCCCAACCCTGGCAGACGTCCCGACGCCTCCCAACCCTGGCAGACGTCCCGACGCCTCCCAACCCTGGCAGACGTCCCGACGCCTCCCAACCCTGGCAGACGTCCCGACGCCTCCCAACCCTGGCAGACGTCCCGACGCCTCCCAACCCTGGCAGACATCCCGGCGCCTCCCAACCCTGGCAGACATCCCGGCGCCTCCCATCCCTGGCAGATAGCCCGACGCCTCCCATCCCTGGCAGATAGCCCGACGCCTCCCAACCCTGGCAGACGTCCCGACGCCTCCCAACCCTGGCAGACGTCCCGACGCCTCCTATCCCTGGCAGATAGCCCGACGCCTCCCATCCCTGGCAGATAGCCCGACGCCTCCCATCCCTGGCAGATAGCCCGACGCCTCCCATCCCTGGCAGATAGCCCGACGCCTCCCATCCCTGGCAGATAGCCCGACGCCTCCCATCCCTGGCAGATAGCTCGACGCCTCCCATCCCTGGCAGATAGCCCGACGCCTCCCATCCCTGGCAGATAGCCCGACGCCTCCCATCCCTGGCAGATAGCCCGACGCCTCCCATCCCTGGCAGATAGCCTGACGCCTCCCATCCCTGGCAGATATCCCATTAGCATGGACAATGTCGTGAGAAGTTGAACATTTGCTAGAGCCGCTTCTTTGAGAAACACATTGACCCTGTGGCAGACTGGTGTGTACTTGAATGGAAGTCCTGAGCCGTCATACAGCATTATGTGGGAGACGTACATTATATCTATATATCATATCTGGTCGGAACAAAGCAGGACAAGCTCGTCCCTTCCCCAATTTACAGATTGACAGAGCTGGGGGATGCTAGGAGGCAGTAGAAGGAAGGGGTGCCCATCAGTGCCCCCTACACAAAGCCACGGTGGGCATTAATATCATGTGTCCTCTACTCCCGTGTAGCACATGCAGTGAGCGCGCTCAGTGATACCTGGCGAGCAGTCAGCAGCCCCCTCCTCAGATTACTGTAAAACCTCTGTGTAGTTTAGATTATGCCCGACGCTTTCTCTATAATCTCATTTTACAGGTGAACGATTGTCGGCTTTGGCTCCACTTTGATTTACTGGATTTATAGAGAAGACGTTCAACATAAAAAAGAAAAGATGCAAATAACAGAGGATGAGGGAGAAGCGGCACTCACCCATCCACACCGTCACTCCGTGCCCACAACATACAGCGTCTCCCCCACTAATGATCCTGTTACCAACATGCACAACTCCAAGCAGCTTAAATATTCTGTGCTGCTGTCTAGTGGCTGTTACAGCTCCATCCCCATGTACTCCGTTCTGAAGAGCGGAGGACAACACGTTCCCCAATGTCAAACACTTGATTTGTACACAGGTCGTTCCCCACAGGAAGGTATAGAAGCTGCTATAGTGTCTACCGGACGATAAAGATCTCACTTAAAGGCCGGACTTACACACCGCAGCTACTCACATTATATAAAGCAGGTTAATAAAAGTGGAATATCCCTTATACATGAAACATATTCATTGTTAAATCCCAGAGAACCCCTTTATATCACATGTCCACATCAGACCAACATTATACAGTGTATATATAGAACTAACCTACATGCTGAAATCTACAAGCACTACCTGCTTGTTCAGTGTCTTTACAGAGCGTGTTCTGGTTACATTCTGTAAAGTGTAATCTCTACACCAAACACTGTACAGTCATGTGATGTAGGGAGAGAACTGCCCCCTGCATGATATCAGCTCAGCTAAGCTACAGGTTGTCTGTCTACAACCAGCAGAATAGGGAGTGCAGCTCTGGAGTATAATACAGGATGTAACTCAGGATCAGTACAGGATAAGTAATGTAATAGTGAGTGCAGCTCTGGAGTATAATACAGGATGTAACTCAGGATCAGTACAGGATAAGTAATGTAATAGTGAGTGCAGCTCTGGAGTATAATACAGGATGTAACTCGGGATCAGTACAGGATAAGTAATGTAATGTATGTGCACAGTGACTCCACCAGCAGAATAGTGAGTGCAGCTCTGGAGTATAATGCAGGATGTAACTCAGGATCAGTACAGGATAAATAATGTAATGTATGTACACGGTGACTCCACCAGCAGAATAGTGAGTGCAGCTCTGGAGTATAATACAGGATGTAACTCGGGATCAGTATAGGATAAGTAATGTAATGTATGTGCACAGTGACTCCACCAGCAGAATAGTGAATGCAGCTCTGGAGTATAATACAGGATGTAACTCAGGATCAGTACAGGATAAGTAATGTATGTACACAGTGACTCCACCAGCAGAATAGTGAGTGCAGCTCTGGAGTATAATACAGGATGTAACTCAGGATCAGTACAGGATAAATAATGTAATGTATGTACACGGTGACTCCACCAGCAGAATAGGGAGTGCAGCTCTGGAGTATAATATAGGATGTAACTCAGGATCAGTACAGGATAAGTAATGTAATGTATGTACACATTGACTCCACCAGCAGAATAGTGAGTGCAGCTCTGGAGTATAATACAGGATGTAACCCAGGATCAGTACAGGATAAGTAATGTAATGTATGTACACAGTGACTCTCCAGCAGAATAGTGAGTGCAGCTCTGGAGTATAATACAGGATATAACTCAGGATCAGTACAGGATAAGTAATGTAATGTATGTACACAGTGACTCCACCAGCAGAATAGTGAGGGCAGCTCTGGAGTATAATACAGGATATAACTCAGGATCAGTACAGGATAAGTAATATAATGTATGTACACAGTGACTCCACCAGCAGAATAGTGAGTGCAGCTCTGGAGTATAATACAGGATGTAACCCAGGATCAGTACAGGATAAGTAATGTATGTGCTCAGTGTATCCACAAATAAATAGATTAAAGAGTCTCTGTCACCAGATTATTAGTGGCCTATCTTCTACATAATATGATCGGCGCTGTAATGTAGATTACAGCAGTGTATTTTATTTAGAAAAAATATCAATTTTGACGTAGTTATGACCCATTTTAGATTTATGCTAATGTCTTTCTTAATGCCCAACTGGGCGTGTTTTTACTTTTTGACCAAGTGGGCGTTGTACAGAGGAATGTGTGACGCTGACCAATCAGCATCATACACTTCTCTCCATTCATTTACTCAGCACATAGTGATCTTGCTAGATCATGCTGTGCAGTCACTTACTCACACATTAACGTTACTGAAGTGTCTTGACAGTGAATAGACATCACCTCCAGCCAGGACGGGATGTCTATTCACATTCCTGACACTTTGGTAACGTTTGTGTGTGAAATAAAAAACACTGCTGTAATCTACATTACAGCGCCGATTATATTATGTAGAAGATAGGCCACTTATAATGTGGTGACAGCCTCTTTATTACTAGGACCACTGTTATCTACATTACAGCGCCGATCATATTATGTAGAAGATAGGCCACTTATAATGTGGTGACAGCCTCTTTATTACTAGGACCACTGTTATCTACATTACAGCGCCGATCATATTATGTAGAAGATAGGCCACTTATAATGTGGTGACAGCCTCTTTATTACTAGGACCACTGTTATCTACATTACAGCGCCTATCATATTATGTAGAAGAGGGGCCACTTATAATGTGGTGACAGAGCCTGTTCAAACAAAATTTTACTGTTTTTTTTAATCACATTTAGAGGACTCACACTTTAAGGCCTCATGCACACGACCGTAGTGATGTGCATGGCCCGTGATTTGCGTCTCGGACGGCCGCAGAGTGTCATCCGCAAATCAGGGGCGTGCACGTTGATTTCGATGAGCCTGGACCCCAAAATGCGGCCGTACTAAGACATGTCCTATCTTTTTGGGGTCCAGGCTCCGGGCAATGCAAGGAACGTGGAAACCATGGTCGTGTGCATGGGCCCATAGAAATGAATAGGACCGCGATTCACCTGTGAATTGCGGCCGCAAAAACATGTTCGTGTCCATGGGGCCTAGGAGTTCTACACAGGGAGCACAGATCAGTAAACAGCACTTGGATTATTATAAGCACATAACTGCAGGAGGCTGATTCTTGAGAATGGCTACTGACAATGTAATATGCAGAGGATTGAATATATACATTGTACAGAGACAAAAAGCTAAAGATTGTGTCACTGTCCATATACACCTGCTTGTATAGAGGTTAAGAAATACATGGCGGCTTTCTTCCAAAAACAGTCCCACCGGTCTATGGGTTGTGCCTGGTATCGCAGCTCAACTCCAATGGAGTGAATGTGGCTGAGCTGTAATGCCACACACAACCTGTAGACCGGGGTGGTGCAGTCTTTGGTAGAAAGCAGCCATGATTTTCTACAACTGGACACCCCCTTTAAGTGCAGGGTGTGACTATTTAAGAAGAGACAAGATAGATAGATAGATAGATAGATAGATAGATAGATAGATAGATAGATAGATAGGAGATTGATAGATATTTGGACAGTCACACAATGTTTAACATTTTGCCTTTGTAGACCCCATCAATGGATGTAAGTGAAGTGGAGACTTTCAGCTTTAAAGGGATTATCCAGGTTATTAAAATGTATGGCCTTTGCCTAGGATAGGCCATCAATATTAGATAGGTGGGGGAGCAATGGGACAGTTGGACCCCCACCGGTCTAATATTGATGGCCTATCCAAAGGATAGGCCATTAATTTTAAAAGAACCTGGATAACCCCTTTAAAGCTGGAAGTCCCCACTTCACTCACATCCATTGACCCGATAAACCCTTTAAGTCAAGGGGTTTAGCAAGAATCTTGAATTAACCGTTTAGGAATTTCAGCCATTTTTTACACAGTCCCTCCATGTTCAGTAAAGTAATTGGAGAAAGTAAGATGATGATGAATATCAGGATTCTTGTTGATACTTGGAGGTGGTCAGTGACTGGAGTCCGGATCCATGGACATCACCACACTGGAGTCCGGATCCATGGACATCACCACACTGGAGTCCGGATCCATGGACATCACCACACTGGAGTCCGGATCCATGGACATCACCACACTGGAGTCCGGATCCATGGACATCACCACACTGGAGTCCGGATCCATGGACATCACCACACTGGAGTCCGGATCCATTGACATCACCACACTGGAGTCCGGATCCCTGGACATCACCACACTGGAGTCCGGATCCCTGGACATCACCACACTGGAGTTTCCGCCTCGAGATGCTGTGTCTCTTCTGCTTGTTTGGGTCTCTCTCTCCTTCAATGAGTGAATTGCTCCTTCGTGTTGAGGTCCGGTGGTCACTGGAGGATCTTCCATCCCTTGTATTTGGAAGCTCTTGCGTTGCTTTCGCGGAATGTTCTGGGTCTTTCTCCTTCTGTGCGGTGAAGCGCCGTCCGATCAGTTTTGCAGCAGGCGACTGAAGAGCAGAAAGTGTCGCTCGATACACTTCAGAATTCATCCTGCTCCTTCTATCCGCAGTCACATCATCAACTAACACCAGCGGGCCAGCTCCACTGGCACCATACATGCCCATGTCATAGCCCGGCCCCCACCATGGGTGACAGATGATGTGTGATACTTCATGCCCTCTTGTCCCAGACGGTGTAATCCGGTCTTTGGTGTTACCAGCAGTTGCATCTCGAGATAAATCCTCTGTATTCACATTCATGAAGACATCTCTTGATTGTAGACGGTGATGATGATGATGGGCGACCTCCTTCAGAGTGTGAGGCCTCGTGTACACGACCGTAGTGATATGCCCGGGCCCTGATTTTTGGGACGGACGGCCGCGGAGTGTCACCCGCAAATCACGGGCCGTGCACATTGCCACGTGCATTCATTTCTAAGTCCTGGCTTCTGGGCAATGCACGCAGCGTGGAAACCACGGGGTCGTGTGCATGGGCCCATTGAAATGAGTGGGGCCGCAATTCACCCGCAGATTTGAGGCCGCAAAAATACGTTTGTGTGCACGGGGCCTTCGTGACTGGTCTAGATGTGAAGAGGAGGAATTCCGGATCCTCCACGCAGTGTCTTCTGGGGTCTCGGTGTCTTCTGGGGTCTCGGTGTCCTCTGGGGTCTCGGTGTCCTCTGGGGTCTCGGTGTCCTCTGGGGTCTCGGTGTCCTCTGGGGTCTCGGTGTCGCTGAGCTCCCAGTACGCTTTTTTCCTTTATGTTGGTGTATTGGTCACTCCTGAAGTTTCCGCTATATCGGATAGGTTTGTTGTCTGTTATCAGCCTAATGACGGCCGCCTTCACTCGCATCGACACCTCTTTGGGCCGCATATTTCCCATAAACAGCTACGAATTGCAAATTGAGCGCTTGGAATCAACTCCAGACCTTGTATCAACTCAATATGTCATGAATTGAGGGATCAGGCTGCGCCCGGCCATGGCACCGCTTATCACTCGTTTAATTGCTTTAGACACTGAACGTGGAGGGCTGTGGAAAAAAAACGGCCGCCATTCCTAATCGGTTAACGTAAGAATCTTGTTAAACGCCTTGAATTAAAGCTGAAAGTCTCCATTGTGGTGGTGAACACGGCGTCGACCTCCAAACACTTCTGTACCCGACTGTATAACACATAGACATCTCCCCCCTCTGAAGCCCTGGCCGGGCACCTGTCCTAGGGATCCTCCTCATGACGTATTTAGGCCGGTATGGACGGGGTTGGGAGGACGGAACTTAAAAATAAAATAAAAGAAAGTGTAAATGGAGACTTTACATGATGATTAGAGGTCACGTCAAACACGTCCCAGTGCCGTGATCCTCTGCTCTCCTAGGCCTGCCGTGTTAACCCCTTACCTTCAGCCTCCAGGTGAGAATAAGCTTCATTTCTAGGACAGTTACATGCATTTCATGACAGGTCTATAAATGTAAAGCCCCCCAGTATAGGAGCCACGTCCCCCCCCTCCCACCACAGGAAGATATAAACAGCCCGCCGCCCTCCTCCCACAACACAGGAATGGTGCCCCAGAAGAAGTGAATATTTCTATTGACCGATTGTAAAGGTGAGAGTGGATCTCCAAAGCTCATTGTCACTGCTGCCATCTGAAAGACAGTAAAGACAGAGTTCAGTCCGCTGCCGCTTTCTGTGTAGATTGTTCTCTGCTCTAGATTCAAGTAGACACAAGTAACAGAGAACCTGTAGAAATAATGGGGAGAGAATTCTGGGTTTTCCTCCGGGAAGGGGGGGCTTATTGACTACTATTAAATCACATCCCATGAATGGGGAGGGGTGGGGGCGTCGGGACAGGGTGGGGGGGGGGCATAGAGCCATAGGAGGAAAACAACCCACATACAATAGTCTATAGGTGGAGGTGGCATTCACCCAGCAGGGCGGGGGTGGGGACAGGACCTCTCTGAGTTATAAACTTCACTCTCAAAGTGTCACAAAAATAATCCACATCACGATAAACATTAAAAGCCACAGAAAGAAGGGGAAGAAAAATAAAACATGTGTGACACCATTTCATATCGTTGCCCAGTTCTCAGCCATTGAGCCTGGGAGATGCAATGCTGGCCTGGCATGGGGGTATGACGGGCGCCTCACCTGAAGGTTGGTGAGCTGCTGGTGCTGATGGGCGATGGTTTGTTTCACGAGCACGCTCTTGATACTTTGTTCCATTGCGTATTTCTTTGCCTATGAAGAAGCCATGAACAGACGTGAGAAGAGAGAAAAGCGCAGACATAATCACAACGTCCTCACAGCAATCCCAGCAGACACCTCGACAGATAGGACGCCAGGCGGCGACGCTCGTTTCCACGTCCGGCAGCGCAAACTTCGGCCCAGCGCCACTCTGCACTACAGGGCGCCCTCACCTTACCTCTCTAGGACTTGGGCCAGGAGGGTCATCCTCCTCATCCAAGCCGGGTCACCTGTCCCACTCACGGTGGTCGTCCAGCAATGGGGGAGCTCTACAAAATAGAAGCGGGAGAAGCCCAAGGAGGTTCTGGCGCTTGTTTTAGCGGCTTCAGCGACAATAGCCGTTCATGTTTCTGACATGGCGGCCAGTGTCTACACTAGTACAAGGACGGGTGGCGGGCGTACCTACCTTCAGGACCGGACCACAAACTACAGGAGGCCTGGCCGCCGCTCACCACAGTGCACACAGTAAGATATACACAGCAAGGTAAACACATGGAGAGATCCACTAAACCTTCCACATTGCAGGTCTGGCTCTCATTATTAGAAACATCCCAGAGGAGAAAATGAACCGGTCACCAAATCAAATCACTTTCAGGACTGTTAAGCCGCTCGCACACGCTCAGAAAAGATCAGACATAGATAATGGTCTGCAGAAAACCGCTCCATCATAAGCCGGTCATAAACATGAGAGTAAAGCCGTACAGCCGGCCTCGATTTCTCCCGACTCCACCATAAACCTGAGGCCTCATGCACCGTAGTGGTGTGTGCAGCCGTGATCTGCGGCTCGGACGGCGATGGTGTAACCCGCGTGCTGCACGCAAATCGTGTACCGTGCCCATGGCCGCAAGCATTCATTTCTATGAGCCTGGACCGCAAAACACGACCGTAATAAGACATGTCCGTTCTTTTTGCGGTCCAGGCTCCTGCACAGACCATGGAAACCACGGTCCTGTGCATGGGCCCATTGAAAGAAATGGGGACGCAATTCACCCGCAAAAATATGTTTGTCTGGATGGGGCCTTAGCTGAGCGTGCCAATGTTTATTAGATATAAAATGAAAAAGTCCCTGCCCGATACCTCCATCCCCCACTCTGACTCCTCCATCCCCCACTCTGACTCCTCCATCCCCCCACGCTGACCCCTCAATGCCCCCACGCTGACCCCTCAATGCCCCCACGCTGACCCCCTCCATCCCCCACGCTGACCCCTCCATCCCCCCTCTATCCCCCACGCTGACCCCCTCTATCCCCCACGCTGACCCCTCTAGCCCCCACGCTGACCCCTCTAGCCCCCACGCTGACCCCTCTAGCCCCCACGCTGACCCCCTCTATCCCCCACGCTGACCCCCTCTATCCCCCACGCTGACCCCTCTATCCCCCACGCTGACCCCTCTATCCCCCACGCTGACCCCCTCTATCCCCCACGCTGACCCCCTCTATCCCCCACTCTGACCCCCTCTATCCCCCACTCTGACCCCTCTATCCCCCACGCTGACCCCCTCTACTGACCCCCTCTATCCCCCACGCTGACCCCTCTATCCTCCACGCTGACCCCTCTATCCTCCACGCTGACCCCCTCTATCCCCCACGCTGACCCCCTCTATCCCCCACGCTGACCCCCTCTATCCCCCACGCTGACCCCCTCTATCCCCCACGCTGACCCCTCTAGCCCCCACGCTGACCCCTCTATCCCCCACGCTGACCCCTCTATCCCCCACGCTGACCCCTCTATCCCCCACGCTGACCCCTCTATCCCCCACGCTGACCCCCTCTATCCCCCACGCTGACCCCCTCTATCCCCCACGCTGACCCCCTCTATCCCCCACGCTGACCCCTCTACCGCCCAGACAAACAAGTTTGTCGTATAGTTTATAGGAACGATCCAACCAATAACCCAGACCGTACTGGCCGTACAGGACACTAACAAAAAAAAAACAAACAACAAAACACAAAAACAACCAGTGGTGAACAATTAGCCGGTCACGCCGCACACGGGGGAGATTTATCAATGGATTTGGTGTAGAAAAAGTAACAAATGACGGCGCACGCTAAACTTTCGCTATAATTTGTGACCGCTCTCCTTCTCCCGGCTTTTGAAAAATGGTGAGAAAAGTAGGCGGGGCTTCGTGAGAGGGGGCGTAGCCAACAGCAGTGCGACATTTATTTAGTTTAAAGCCAGAAAATAGCGCATAATGCGGCACAAATCTATGGCCTGTTCTGTTCATAGCGGACGTAGGTTTCCTTTTCTGGCGCCAACACAGCCCAAGATGCGCCAAATCTATTAAGAGGCGTTCACACCTCAATAGAGAGAATGCATTTTACTTCACACTTCAGATTAAGACATGAAACGCCGGCCCCAACAAATACCGCAAAGTTTCAGCCAATGACTAACCGAAAAACGACAACATGACGGCCGGTCAGTCATCGCTTAACCCCTTCCCGACATTTGACATATCCATACGCCAAAGTCGGGTAGGGGGAAGTATGGAGCGTGCTCACTGAGTGACCCCGCTTCATACGATGCCGGTGTCGGCTGTTTGTTACAGCCGACACTTCAGAGTGACGAGCGGCATGGCACTCGAGCGCGATCCTGCACGTTTAACTCGTTAAATGCTGCGGTCAATTTAAATAGTTAGAAAAAGGGAGCGACCCCCTCTAACAGCTCATCGCGCCCCCTGCAAAGCAATGGTTGAAGTCCCTGAGGGGGACTAATAAAAAAAGTAAAAATGAGTTAGTTTTTTTTGTGTAAAAAAATTAAATAAAAAATATTAGAAGTTAAAAAAAAAAACAACCCTTTTCCCATTATCCCCCTAGAGCATAGTAAAAAAATAAATAAATAAAAACATAATTGGTATCGCCGCGTCCGTAAAAGTCTGAACTATTACAATATATCGTTATTTAACCCGCACGGTGAACGCCGTAATTGTAAACGCCAGAATCTCTATTTTTTGGTCACCTCATCTCCCACAAAAAATGAAATAAAAAGTGATCAAACCGTCGCATGTACCGCAATATGGTATTATTATAAACTACATCTTATCCCGCAAAAAATAAGCCCTCATACCACGTAATAGACGAAAAAATAAAAAAAAACTTACGTCTCTCGGAATTTGGCGACACAAAATAAAGTTTATTTTTTACACTTCGGTTTTTACTTGTAAAAGTAGTAAAATATAGAAATAACGATCTATATTTGGTATCGCCGTAATCGTATTGACCCGCAGAATAAAGATAACATGTTGTTTTAATTGCACAGTGAATTCCGTAAAAACGGCGCGCAAAAAAAACATGGAGGAATCGCTGTTTTTTTCATTTTCTACCCCACAAATAATTTTTTTCCCGTTTTAGTGCATTATACGGCAAAATAAATGGTGCTACGAAAAACGGCAACTCATCCCGCAAAAATCAAGCCCTCATAGGACTATACCTTCTGGAAGGTGGAGAGGAAAAAACGAAAATGAAAATCTGAAAAAGGGCTGCGGTGGGAAGGGGTTAATCAGCCACACACTTTAGACAGCCCCAACTCCACCATAAACCTGCGGCGCTCCGCTCAGTCTCGGCAGGTTTATTGTACTAGGGAGAGGGGAACAAACCACTGACAGATCTCTCCCCTCCTCCAGTGTCGGGCCCCCCCTCCTCCAGTGTCGGGCCCCCCCTCCTCCAGTGTCGGGCCCCCCTCCTCCAGTGTCGGGCCCCCCTCCTCCAGTGTCGGGGCCCCCCTCCTCCAGTGTCGGGCCCCCCCTCCTCCAGTGTCGGGCCCCCCCTCCTCCAGTGTCGGGCCCCCCCTCCTCCAGTGTCGGGCCCCCCCTCCTCCAGTGTCGGGCCCCCCCTCCTCCAGTGTCGGGCCCCCCTCCTCCAGTGTCGGGCCCCCCTCCTCCAGTGTCGGGCCCCCCTCCTCCAGTGTCGGGCCCCCCTCCTCCACCAGACACCTGTGTTGCCCCCTCCAGACCCCCCCTCTGGCAGCTGCTTATATCCACAGGAATAATGGATCTAACATGCCCGATCCCTTTACACCCCAACATTTGGCATCAGGGGAGCGTTGGTAGACCCCGTACATATTGGATTGTGGGTTCAGACGACTTCTCTAGTGTGTATGGTCGGCTTTACGGAGACTTTGGAAACAGATTTCGGTTTGATTGAAACCTGCCAGATGTGACACACGAGGCGCCGTACACATTAGATGAGGGATTCCGGAGGGACTTGCCATCCATCTGATGTGTACGGTGGTGTCCCAACTCTCCCCTGCTAGCAGACGTGGGAGAGATAAGGATCGGGCTGGTGCATTCCCACGTGTCCGATCCTTTTATTTGTACTCCCGTATGCTTGACCGAGCGTGCATACGGGGGAGGGGTGGAGGAGGAATAGCGGCCGGCAGAATGAGTTTCAGCCGATAGCTGTCCAAAGCGTATGGCGAGCGTTAGAAATGTCTGCCAGTCGCCGTTATGAACAGGATTGTAGCGCGTAACCGGCATCTAAACCAGGTACAACCTCATCATCGGTCTTATCCTAAAAGAAGATCCGAGTAAACGGTTAAACCGGCCGCACACATCAGGTAACGGTCGGGCGAACGCTTGATCGACCATTTCTTCGGACTCCGCCATTAACACGCGCATCGTCTCGGCCCAGCGGGCATTTCTATTTAATTGGGTATGGGGGAAAAGCCGCTGCCGGACACCCGTCCCCCAGACTATTCCGGCAGCAGCTCGTCAACCGCGGGAAGAGGATCGGGCGTATTGAAATCCACACATCAAACCTTCGATTGACCCCCCCCCCTGTAACGTTCTCATGTTTATGACCAGCTCATGCGCACCTTTACACTTACGTGTTGCGCTCACGGTTTAGCCACTAGTATAAATGACCCATAATGCATTGTATGTGCCCACAGCGATATGTGGATCCATGATCGAAATTTTACTATCAAAAGTGATTGTCTAGGATTATAAACACGTGGAGACGACCATCGCAGCGTGTAGAGACAGCCCAACAGACCAGATATAGACACCGCTCCGATGGTAAACCCAGGGGTGCGCGGGCGGCCCATCCTACCTGCAGATAACAGTTCTGACAAATCTTCAGATCAGGATGGAAAATGATTCTTTGCAGACAAAAATTGTGTGAATGGTAAATTGGAAAGATTTTTGTAAAGACTTTTATATCTAGAGCCCTGCAAGACAGAAATCGATTTCCAGCAGATCGAAAGGGATTGGACAACGTGAAATGAAATATGCTGATAATAACAGAAGTCGGCCGCTCCCGTCGTGATCAGCGGGTACGGGCACACATATAGCGCAGGCTATAGATAAACCCCAGGCTCCTGCAGCTTCGGCAGATAACAGAGAGATAATAGAAAACGGAGGAGACGAGTATTCGCCCCTGGCTCAGCGCATCATTGGTGCAGCCGGCAGAGTCGCCTCAAGTGACATCAGCAAGAACGTCATCATAACATGTAGGTTTTATTAGTACTTTTTACTTTCCTAGAAAACCCTGTTAAGTAGAAAACTCCGAACTGCAGCAGCCGAGGGGACGACGTGACAGCGAATCATCACCGACAGATTATAGACACTTTCCATTCCGATCCCACCCATAAGAAGAAGCGAGCGGAAGGACACAGGGGCAATGTGTGGGGGGCTTCATGTGTACAGTGAATTATATCAGGGCACTCTAGGTAGGGGGGTGGGGGCTCACCTTCTGTAACGCCTCCTGCTGCTCCAGGGTGAGAGGGGGGAGCCCGAGCTTAGACGAGGTGCTCTGTCCATTTTCCAATTTAATGGAGTCACCGCCCTGGAATGTAGAAAAAAAAGCAAATTAGAAATGCGATACACACAATGGATGTCACATGACAGATATCAGCGCATCACCTGACCAAGAACAGACGGGGAATATTCAAATCTGACAATGCGGCCGGTGCACGGGGTACACGAGGCGGATACGGATCGGGTGGGTAGGATGTGTTTCCGGACGAGTGTGGCGCCATTGTCCGGCTTCAGCAGACACCAAGTACAATTATTAGCGGCTTCGGTCATCACTTCCATGTAGTTATCATTCAGAAATACAAATATCCACCTCCAAGCAGCGCCCAGTCCTGTATATACAGCAGGGAGTATGGGCTACATCTGCATTATATACCTGTGGACCACCCTACAGCCAGCGGGAGGCGCCATAACGTGGGTGAAGGAGAATCTCCAGATTGTCCTATTCATTACATTCCCAGTATACAAACCATTCACCTTCATCAATTACAACCACACACTGCCCCGCGCCGCATTACCACCACACACTGCCCCGCGCCGTATTACCACCACACACTGCCCCGCGCCGTATTACCACCACACACTGCCCCGCGCCGTATTACCACCACACACTGCCCCGCGCCATATTACCACCACACACTGCCCCGCGCCGTATAACCACCACACACTGCCCCGCGCCGTATTACCACCACACACTGCCCCGCGCCGTATTACCACCACACACTGCCCCGCGCCATATTACCACCACACACTGCCCCGCGCCATATTACCACCACACACTGCCCCGCGCCATATTACCACCACACACTGCCCCGCGCCATATTACCACCACACACTGCCCGCGCCGTATAACCACCACACACTGCCCCGCGCCATATTACCACCACACACTGCCCCGCGCCGTATAACCACCACACACTGCCCCGCGCCATATTACCACCACACACTGCCCCGCGCCATATTACCACCACACACTGCCCCGCGCCGTATTACCACCACACACTGCCCCGCGCCATATTACCACCACACACACACACTGCCCCGCGCCATATTACCACCACACACACTGCCCGCGCCATATTACCACCACACACACCACCCCGCATTACCACCACACACTGCCCCGCGCCGTATTACCACCACACACACTGCCCCGCATTACCACCACACACTGCCCCACGCCGTATTACCACCACACACTGCCCCGCGCCGTATTACCACCACACACTGCCCCGCGCCGTATTACCACCACACACTGCCCCGCGCCGTATTACCACCACACACTGCCCCGCGCCGTATTACCACCACACACTGCCCCGCGCCATATTACCACCACACACTGCCCCGCGCCGTATTACCACCACACACTGCCCCGCGCCGTATTACCACCACACACTGCCCCGCGCCGTATTACCACCACACACACACACTGCCCCGCGCCGTATTACCACCACACACACACACACTGCCCCGCGCCGTATTACCACCACACACACTGCCCCGCGCCGTATTACCACCACACACACACACTGCCCCGCGCCATATTACCACCACACACACTGCCCGCGCCATATTACCACCACACACTGCCCCGCGCCGTATTACCACCACACACTGCCCCGCGCCGTATTACCACCACACACTGCCCCGCGCCGTATTACCACCACACACTGCCCCGCGCCGTATTACCACCACACACTGCCCCGCGCCGTATTACCACCACACACACACACTGCCCCGCGCCGTATTACCACCACACACACTGCCCCGCGCCGTATTACCACCACACACACACACTGCCCCGCGCCATATTACCACCACACACACTGCCCGCGCCATATTACCACCACACACTGCCCCGCGCCGGATTACCACCACACACACACTGCCCCGCGCCGTATTACCACCACACACACACACTGCCCCGCGCCGTATTACCACCACACACACACTGCCCCGCGCCGTATTACCACCAGACACACACACTGCCCCGCGCCGTATTACCACACACACACACTGCCCCGCGCCGTATTACCACCACACACACACACACTGCCCCGCGCCGTATTACCACCACACACACACACTGCCCCGCGCCGTATTACCACCACACACACACACACACACTGCCCCGCGCCGTATTACCACCACACACACACACACACTGCCCCGCATTACCACCACACACACACACTGCCCCGCGCCGTATTACCACCAGACACACACACTGCCCCGCGCCGTATTACCACCACACACACACACACACTGCCCCGCGCCGTATTACCACCACACACACACACACACTGCCCCGCATTACCACCACACACACACACTGCCCGCGCCATATTACCACCACACACACACACTGCCCCGCGCCATATTACCACCACACACACACACTGCCCGCGCCATATTACCACCACACACTGCCTGCGCCATATTACCACCACACACTGCCCCGCGCCATATTACCACCACACACTGCCTGCGCCATATTACCACCACACACTGCCCCGCGCCATATTACCACCACACACACACACACTGCCCCGCGCCGTATTACCACCACACACACACACACACACTGCCCCGCGCCGTATTACCACCACACACACACACACACTGCCCCGCGCCGTATTACCACCACACACACACACACACTGCCCCGCATTACCACCACACACACACACTGCCCGCGCCATATTACCACCACACACACACACTGCCCCGCGCCATATTACCACCACACACACACACTGCCCGCGCCATATTACCACCACACACTGCCTGCGCCATATTACCACCACACACTGCCCCGCGCCATATTACCACCACACACTGCCTGCGCCATATTACCACCACACACTGCCCCGCGCCATATTACCACCACACACACACACACTGCCCCGCGCCGTATTACCACCACACACACACACACACACTGCCCCGCATTACCACCACACACACACACTGCCCCGCGCCGTATTACCACCACACACACACACTGCCCCGCGCCGTATTACCACCACACACACACTGCCCCGCGCCGTATTACCACCACACACACACACTGCCCCGCGCCGTATTACCACCACACACACTGCCCCGCGCCGTATTACCACCAGACACACACACTGCCCAGCGCCGTATTACCACCAGACACACACACTGCCCCGCGCCGTATTACCACCACACACACACACTGCCCCGCGCCGTATTACCACCACACACACTGCCCCGCGCCGTATTACCACCACACACACACACACTGCCCCGCGCCGTATTACCACCACACTGCCCCGCGCCGGATTACCATATAATATACTGGTAAATTGAAAAAAATAACTCTTTGTGGGCTGAAATTGGAAAAAACTGCGATTCCTCAATTGCTTTTTGGTTTTCACCGGTGCAGTAAAAACATCAACTTTATTTTGCGGCTCAATACGATTACGGTGATACCAAATTTATCGTTTTTTAAAAAAAATATTTTACTCTTTTCACAAAGAAACGACCAAACGTTAAAAAACATAATGGGGGATATTACTTCCATAACTCGTCGCTGATATTGGATATTACGGTCAGTGACCCCTGAATTATGTGGGGACCACAAAGACAATATAGTGTCACAAAAGTTCTCACCAGTGCCATAGTTTTATGAAGATAACACCCAGCTCCGTGCCATGCCCGCACTAATACAAGACAACATCCTGGGAGCTTTAGGTGCAGCTGATTGACATTGTATTGGGTTGTTCCATCTAAGCCTATGGCAGGAATAAGGGAAACGCGTCAGCCATATTGTGTCCTGTGGTGCGGCAAATGTCACTGGACACACTCTTATTTTTATTAGTGGATTTAATGCCGATCACGTGAATAGTCTCTCAGATAAATTATTTATATGGAGAATAGTCAGACAATAACAGCCGGAACCGTCAGGAGCCGATCAGTGACGTGTTTCCTGTACAGTATATGCAGCCAAAAACCGGCGGCTACCACCCAGTCGGCGCATAGAGCTAAAAGTCCCAAAGGCCTGAACCTCGGATGTCATGGTGAGAGGCGGCCACGGATGAACAAACACCAAGAGCCAATCAGCTGCACAGCACCTGACAACTGGAAGTACACCCGACGCATTTTGTGTCCTCACCCCAGAAATACACTCCTCAGGCTGGGTTCACACGACCATGTTACGTCCGTAATGTACGGAACGTATTTTGGCCGGAAGACCCGGACCGAACACAGTGCAGGGAGCCGGGCTCCTAGCATCATAGTGATGTACGATGCTAGGAGTCCCTGCCTCGCTGCCGGACAACTGTCCCGTACTGTAATCATGTCTTTAGTACGGGACAGTAGTTCCACGCAGAGGCAGCACCATGAAGAGGCCTTCACAAGGGACCGTCACACGGTCCTACTCCCGGGTTTATGGTGTGGGGTGGTATAATGTACAGTAGCCGGACCCCTCTAGTCTTCATTTCACTAACAGCTCGGCGTTACATTTATTGGGTCGTGGCTCCAGTGGTGCAGCCATTTATCCAAAGTTTCCCAGAAACACAGCACCAAGTTTCTCAGAAGCCGTTTTTCAGAAGCACTGCGCCAGGCCGCGTGTTACTGTGAGCAGCCTGCGTGGCCTAAACGTGGTACCATGGCCTGCAGCGTCTCCCATCGAGCACATCTGGGACGTCATTGGTCGGTAATTGCACAGGGTGCGGCCAGCAGCCAATCCTGATGATTTCTGTGCCCAAGCGCATTCAGCGCGGCAGAACATTCCTCAGACAGCCAGTAATAACCTCAGTGATCGCTGCCGAGGCGCGGGAGTGCGGGGATCGCTGCACGTGGCGCTCACACTCCATACTGAGGAAATCAAGATGTCTGGAAGATTGTGTCTCCATGTTTTTACCATTTGCAGATCATTACCATATCATTACCATATCTAGCCATCCTGTGATCTCCACAATTCCAAAACTTTCCCTTCCTGGTTACAATTTCAATGTTGAGGAGCGAAAAATCCAATACAAATGTTCAATAAAGGACTAAAGCCAATTCTAGTGTACATGTCCCCCCAACAGGAAGATCCCCTCATCCTACACCGCACCATTCAGGAGGCGTCCTCTGCCTCGATATCCCACACGCCTCTTCTTCACCACCCCTTCGTCTCCCCTCTCCCCTCGTCGTCGCGCCACCGTCCCCCGTCTCGCCTCGTCATCACGCCCCCGTCTCCCGACGTGCCCCCGTCTCCCCACGTAGTCGTCGCGCCCCGTCTCCCCTCGTCGTCGTGCCACCGTCACCCCTCGTCATGCCCCCGTCTCCCCTCGTCATGCCCCCCGTCTCCCCTCGTCGCCCCCCGTCTACCGTCGTGCCCCCGTCACCCCTCGTCGTCGTCCCCACGTCTACCGTCGTGCCCCGTCTCCTAGTCGTGCCCCCGTCTCCCCTCGTCGTCCCCGTCGTCGTCCCCACGTCTACCGTCGTGCCCCCGTCTCCCCTAGTCGTGCCCCCGTCTCCCCTAGTCGTGCCCCCGTCTCCCCTCGTCGCCCCACGTCTACCGTCGTGCCCCCGTCTCCCCTAGTCGTGCCCCCGTCTCCCCTCGTCGCTATCGTGCCCCGTCTCCCCTCGTCGCCCCCCCGTCTCCCCACGTCTACCGTCGTGCCCCGTCTCCCCTCGTCGTCCCCACGTCTACCGTCGTGCCCCGTCTCCCCTAGTCGTGCCCCCGTCTCCCCTCGTCGCCGTTTTGCCCCCGTCTCCCCTCGTCGTCCCCCGTCGTCGTCCCCACGTCTCCCCTCGTCGTGCCCCCATCTCCCCTCGTCGCCCCACGTCTACCGTCGTGCCCCCGTCACCCCTAGTCGTGCCCCCGTCTCCCCTAGTCGTGCCCCCGTCTCCCCTAGTCGTGCCCCCGTCTCCCCTAGTCGTGCCCCCGTCTCCCCTAGTCGCCGTCGTGCCGTCTCCCCTAGTCGTGCCCCCGTCTCCCCTCGTCGCCGTTTTGCCCCCGTCTCCCCTCGTCGTCCCCACGTCTACCGTCGTGCCCCCGTCTCCCCTAGTCGTGCCCCGTCTCCCCTCGTCGTGCCCCCGTCTCCCCTCGTCGCCCCACGTCTACCGTCGTGCCCCCGTCTCCCCTAGTCGTGCCCCGTCTCCCCTCGTCGCCCCACGTCTACCGTCGTGCCCCCGTCTCCCCTAGTCGTGCCCCCGTCTCCCCTAGTCGTGCCCCCGTCTCCCCTCGTCGTGCCCCCGTCTCCCCTCGTCGTGCCCCCGTCTCCCCTCGTCGTGCCCCCGTCTCCCCTCGTCTACCGTCGTGCCCCGTCTCCCCTCGTCGTGCCCCCATCTCCTCGTCGTGCCCCCATCTCCCCTCGTCGTGCCCCCATCTCCCCTCGTCGCCCCACGTCTACCGTCGTGCCCCCGTCTCCCCTAGTCGTGCCCCCGTCTCCCCTCGTCGCCGTCGTGCCGTCTCCCCTAGTCGTGCCCCCGTCTCCCCTCGTCGCCGTTTTGCCCCCGTCTCCCCTCGTCGTCCCCACGTCTCCCCTAGTCGTGCCCCCGTCTCCCCACGTCTACCGTCGTGCCCCCGTCTCCCCTAGTCGTGCCCCCGTCTCCCCTCGTCGCCCCACGTCTACCGTCGTGCCCCCGTCTCCCCTCGTCGTGCCCCGTCTCCCCTCGTCGTGCCCCCGTCTCCCCTCGTCGTGCCCCCGTCTCCCCTCGTCGTGCCCCCGTCTCCCCTCGTCGTGCCCCCGTCGTGCCCCCGTCTCCCCTCGTCGTGCCCCCGTCTCCCCTCGTCGTGCCCCCGTCTCCCCTCGTCGTGCCCCCGTCTCCCCTCGTCGTGCCCCCGTCTCCCCTCGTCGTGCCCCCGTCTCCCCTCGTCGCCCCACGTCTACCGTCGTGCCCCCGTCTCCCCTCGTCGCCCCACGTCTACCGTCGTGCCCCCGTCTCCCCTCGTCGTGCCCCCGTCTCCCCTCGTCGTGCCCCCGTCTCCCCTCGTCGTGCCCCCGTCGTCGTCCCCACGTCTACCGTCGTGCCCCGTCTCCCCTCGTCGTGCCCCCATCTCCTCGTCGTGCCCCCATCTCCCCTCGTCGTGCCCCCATCTCCCCTCGTCGCCCCACGTCTACCGTCGTGCCCCCGTCTCCCCTAGTCGTGCCCCCGTCTCCCCTAGTCGTGCCCCCGTCTCCCCTCGTCGCCGTCGTGCCGTCTCCCCTAGTCGTGCCCCCGTCTCCCCTCGTCGCCGTTTTGCCCCCGTCTCCCCTCGTCGTCCCCACGTCTCCCCTAGTCGTGCCCCACGTCTACCCTCGTGCCCCCGTCTCCCCTAGTCGTGCCCCCGTCTCCCCTCGTCGCCCCACGTCTACCCTCGTGCCCCCGTCTCCCCTAGTCGTGCCCCCGTCTCCCCTCGTCGCCCCACGTCTACCGTCGTGCCCCCGTCTCCCCTCGTCGTGCCCCCGTCTCCCCTCGTCGTGCCCCCGTCTCCCCTCGTCGTGCCCCCGTCTCCCCTCGTCGTGCCCCCGTCTCCCCTCGTCGTGCCCCCGTCTCCCCTCGTCGTGCCCCCGTCTCCCCTCGTCGTGCCCCCGTCTCCCCTCGTCGTGCCCCGTCTCCCCTCGTCGTGCCCCCGTCTCCCCTCGTCTCCCCTCGTCGTGCCCCCGTCTCCCCTCGTCGTGCCCCCGTCTCCCCTCGTCGTGCCCCCGTCTCCCCTCGTCGTGCCCCCGTCTCCCCTCGTCGTGCCCCCGTCTCCCCTCGTCGTGCCCCCGTCTCCCCTCGTCGTGCCCCCGTCTCCCCTCGTCGTGCCCCGTCTCCCCTCGTCGTGCCCCCGTCTCCCCTCGTCGTGCCCCCGTCTCCCCTCGTCGTGCCCCCGTCTCCCCTCGTCGTGCCCCCGTCTCCCCTCGTCGTGCCCCCGTCTCCCCTCGTCGTGCCCCCGTCTCCCCTCGTCGTGCCCCCGTCTCACCTAGTCGTGCCCCCGTCTCCCCTCGTCGCCGTTTTGCCCCCGTCTCCCCCCGTCGTCGTCCCCACGTCTACCGTCGTGCCCCCGTCTCCCCTAGTCGTGCCCCCGTCTCCCCTCGTCGTGCCCCCGTCTCCCCCCCGTCTCCCGTCGTTCCCCCGTCTCCGTCTCCCGTCGTCGTGCCCCGTCTCCCCACGTCTACCGTCGTTCCCCCGTCTCCCCTCGTCGTCACCCCCCGTCTCCCCTCGTCGTCGCCCCCCCGTCTCCCCTCGTCGTCGCCCCCCCGTCTCCCCTCGTCGTCGTCCCATTTCCCCCTCAGTCCTCGTCTCTCCCCTCCGTCCAAATCATCCCCCCACCCTCCGTATATTTACGTCCCACCCTCACACCTCGTCACTACCCATCCTCCCCTCACACCTCGTCACCACCCATCCTCCCCTCACACCTCGTCACTTTCCAACTCCCCTCACACCGCCTCCTTACCATCCCCGTCCCTCCTAATTACACCCCCGTGTTCCCCCACTCTTCCACCGTGTCCTCCACCCCCCGGTTCTCCCGTTCGGACTCACCAGCATGACTGCGGCCGCCATTCGATGCTCCGGGCTCAGTAGCAGCAGATCCATGTGTATCGCGAGAGCTGGAGGAACAGCGCGCAACTGAGGAGACGCCGCGAGATCCCGCCCGCAAACCTCGCGAGACTGAATCCCAGATCACGTGACTGCTGCTGATCTCGCGATGTTTCCTCCGACAGCGACACCAACGATTTTTTTTTTTAAATCTAACTTTATTTATAACAATCTAAATAAATTAGTCAACATGATCTAGAATACTGAATTATATAATGGCGGCAGGAGAAATAATAATAATAACAACACATTCACGGTCAGTGCCCACATAATTATTATATACTTATACAGTGCCCACATAATATACCCATACACTGCCCACATAATATACCCATACACTGCCCACATAATACACCCATACACTGCCCACATAATATACCCATACACTGCCCACATAATATACCCATACACTGCTCACATAATATACCCATACAGTGCACACATAATATACCCATACACTGCCCACATAATATACCCATACACTGCCCACATAATACACCCATACAGTGCCCACATAATATACCCATACACTGCCCACATAATATACCCATACACTGCCCACATAATATACCCATACACTGCCCACATAATACACCCATACACTGTCCACATAATACACCCATACACTGCCCACATAATATACCCATACACTGCCCACATAATATACCCATACACTGCCCACATAATATACCCATACACTGCCCACATAATACACCCATACACTGCCCACATAATATACCCATACACTGCCCACATAATATACCCATACACTGCCCACATAATACACCCATACACTGCCTACATAATATACCCATACACTGCCCACATAATATACCCATACAGCGCCCACATAATATACCCATACACTGCCCACATAATATACCCATACACTGCCCACATAATATACCCATACACTGCCCACATAATATACCCATACACTGCCCACATAATATACCAATACAGTGCCCACATAATACACCCATACACTGCTCACATAATATACCCATACACTGCCCACATAATATACCCATACACTGCCCACATAATACACCCATACAGCGCCCACATAATACACACATACACTGCCCACATAATATACCCATACAGTGCCCACATAATATACCCATACACTGCCCACATAATATACCCATACACTGCCCACATAATATACCCATACACTGCCCACATAATATACCCATACACTGCCCACATAATACACACATACACTGCCCACATAATATACCCATACACTGCCCACATAATATACCCATACACTGCCCACATAATACACCCATACACTGCCCACATTATACACCCATACACTGCCCACATAATATACCCATACAGTGCCCACATAATATACCCATACACTGCCCACATAATATACCCATACACTGCCCACATAATATACCCATACACTGCCCACATAATATACCCATACACTGCCCACATAATACACCCATACAGTGCCCACATAATATACCCATACACTGCTCACATAATATACCCATACACTGCCCACATAATATACCCATACACTGCCCACATAATATACCCATACACCGCCCACATAATATACCCATACACTGCCCACATAATATACCCATACACTGCCCACATAATATACCCATACACTGCTCACATAATATACCCATACACTGCCCAC
This sequence comes from Rhinoderma darwinii, assembly GCF_050947455.1. Taxonomy (NCBI): domain Eukaryota; kingdom Metazoa; phylum Chordata; class Amphibia; order Anura; family Rhinodermatidae; genus Rhinoderma; species Rhinoderma darwinii. The sequence continues at coordinate 931,669 of NW_027461815.1, read as the reverse complement.
ATAATATACCCATACACAGCCCACATACTATACCCATACACTGCCCACATACTATTCCCATACACTGCCCACATAATATACCCATACACTGCTCACATAATATACCCATACACTGCCCACATAATACACCCATACACTGCCCACATAATACACCCATACACTGCCCACATAATATACCCATACACTGCCCACATAATATACCCATACACTACACACATAATATACCCATACACTGCCCACATAATATACCCATACACTGCTCACATAATATACCCATACACTGCCCACATAATATACCCATACACTGCCCACATAATACACCCATACACTGCCCACATAATATACCCATACACTGCCCACATAATATACCCATACACTGCCCACATAATACACCCATACACTGCCCACATAATATACCCATACACTGCCCACATAATACACCTATACACTGCCCACATAATATACCCATACACTGCCCACATAATATACCCATACACTGCCCACATAATATACCCATACAATGCCCACATAATATACCCATACACTGCTCACATAATATACCCATACACTGCCCACATAATATACCCATACACCGCCCACATAATATACCCATACAATGCCCACATAATATACCCATACACTGCCCACATAATATACCCATACACTGCTCACATAATATACCCATACACTGCCCACATAATATACCCATACAATGCCCACATAATATACCCATACACTGCCCACATAATATACCCATACAGCGCCCACATAATATACCCATACACTGCCCACATAATACACCCATACACTGCCCACATAATATACCCATACACTGCCCACATAATATACCCATACACTGCCCACATAATACACCCATACACTGCCCACATAATATACCCATACACTGCCCACATAATATACCCATACACTGCCCACATAATATACCCATACACTGCCCACATAATATACCCATACACCGCCCACATAATATACCCATACACTGCCCACATAATATACCCATACACTGCCCACATAATATACCCATACACCGCCCACATAATATACCCATACACTGCCCACATAATATACCCATACACTGCCCACATAATATACCCATACACTGCTCACATAATATACCCATACACTGCTCACATAATATACCCATACACTGCCCACATAATATACCCATACACTGCCCACATAATACACCCATACACTGCCCACATAATACACCCATACACTGCCCACATAATATACCCATACACTGCCCACATAATACACCCATACACTGCCCACATAATATACCCATACACTGCCCACATAATATACCCATACACTGCCCACATAATACACCCATACACTGCCCACATAATATACCCATACAGTGCCCACATAATATACCCATACAGTGCCCACATAATATACCCATACACTGCTCACATAATACACCCATACACTGCTCACATAATATACCCATACACTGCCCACATAATATACCCATACACTGTCCACATAATATACCCATACACTGCCCACATAATACACCCATACACTGCCCACATAATATACCCATACAGTGCCCACATAATATACCCATACACCGCCCACATAATATACCCATACACTGCCCACATAATACACCCATACACTGCCCACATAATACACACATACACTGCCCACATAATATACCCATACACTGCCCACATAATATACCCATACACTGCCCACATAATATACCCATACACTGCTCACATAATATACCCATACACTGCCCACATAATATACCCATACACTGCCTACATAATATACCCATACAGTGCCCACATAATATACCCATACAGTGCCCACATAATATACCCATACAGCGCCCACATAATACACCCATACACTGCCCACATAATATACCCATACACTGCCCACATAATATACCCATACACCGCCCACATAATATACCCATACACTGCCCACATAATATACCCATACACTGCCCACATAATATACCCATACACTGCCCACATATTACACCCATACACTGCCCACATAATACACCCATACACTGCCCACATAATATACCCATACACTGCCCACATAATATACCCATACACTGCCCACATAATATACCCATACACTGCCCACATAATATACCCATACAGTGCCCACATAATATACCCATACACTGCTCACATAATATACCCATACAGCGCCCACATAATACACCCATACAGCGCCCACATAATACACCCATACACTGCCCACATAATATACCCATACACTGCCCACATAATATACCCATACACTGCCCACATAATACACCCATACACTGCTCACATAATATACCCATACACTGCCCACATAATATACCCATACACTGCCCACATAATACACCCATACACCGCCCACATAATATACCCATACACTGCCCACATAATATACCCATACACTGCCCACATAATATACCCATACACTGCCCACATAATATACCCATACACTGCCCACATAATATACCCATACACTGCTCACATAATATACCCATACAGCGCCCACATAATATACCCATACACTGCCCACATAATATACCCATACACTGCCCACATAATATACCCATACACTGCCCACATAATATACCCATACACTGCCCACATAATATACCCATACACTGCCCACATAATATACCCATACACTGCCCACATAATATACCCATACACTGCCCACATAATATACCCATACACCGCCCACATAATATACCCATACACTGCCCACATAATATACCCATACACTGCCCACATAATATACCCATACACTGCCCACATATTACACCCATACACTGCCCACATAATACACCCATACACTGCCCACATAATATACCCATACACCGCCCACATAATATACCCATACACTGCCCACATAATACACCCATACACTGCCCACATAATACACCCATACACTGCCCACATAATACACCCATACACTGCCCACATAATATACCCATACACTGCCCACATAATATACCCATACACTGCTCACATAATATACCCATACACTGCCCACATAATACACCCATACAGCGCCCACATAATACACCCATACACTGCCCACATAATATACCCATACACTGCCCACATAATACACCCATACACTGCCCACATATTACACCCATACACCGCCCACATAATATACCCATACACTGCCCACATAATATACCCATACACTGCCCACATATTACACCCATACACTGCCCACATAATATACCCATACACTGCCCACATAATATACCCATACAGTGCCCACATAATATACCCATACACTGCCCACATAATATACCCATACACTGCCCACATAATATACCCATACACTGCCCACATAATATACCCATACACTGCCCACATAATACACCCATACACTGCCCACATAATACACCCATACACTGCACACATAATATACCCATACACTGCCCACATAATATACCCATACACTGCTCACATAATATACCCATACACTGCCCACATAATATACCCATACACTGCTCACATAATATACCCATACACTGCCCACATAATATACCCATACACTGCCCACATAATATACCCATACACTGCCCACATAATATACCCATACACTGCCCACATAATACACCCATACACTGCCCACATAATATACCCATACACTGCCCTCATAATATACCCATACACTGCCCACATAATACACCCATACACTGCTCACATAATATACCCATACACTGCCCACATAATACACCCATACACTGCCCACATAATATACCCATACACTGCCCTCATAATATACCCATACACTGCCCACATAATATACCCATACACTGCCCACATAATATACCCATACACTGCCCACATAATATACCCATACACTGCCCACATAATACACCCATACACTGCCCACATAATATACCCATACACTGCCCTCATAATATACCCATACACTGCCCACATAATATACCCATACACTGCTCACATA
>NW_027461815.1:887735-927482 GCF_050947455.1 Rhinoderma darwinii | reverse complement strand
ATTACATATACCCTGATGTACTCCTCACATATTACATATATCCTGATGTACTCCTCACATATTACATATATCCTGATGTACTCCTCACATATTACATATACCCTGATGTACTCCTCACATATTACATATATCCTGATGTACTCCTCACATATTACATATATCCTGATGTACTCCTCACATATTACATATATCCTGATGTACTCCTCACATATTACATATACCCTGATGTACTCCTCACATATTACATATATCCTGATGTACTCCTCACATATTACATATATCCTGATGTACTCCTCACATATTACATATATCCTGATGTACTCCTCACATATTACATATATCCTGATGTACTCCTCACATATTACATATACCCTGATGTGCTCCTCACATATTACATATACCCTGCTGTGCTCCTCACATATTACATATACCCTGCTGTGCTCCTCACATATTACATATACCCTGATGTGCTCCTCACATATTACATATATCCTGATGTACTCCTCACATATTACATATACCCTGATGTACTCCTCACATATTACATATATCCTGATGTACTCCTCACATATTACATATATCCTGATGTACTCCTCACATATTACATATATCCTGATGTACTCCTCACATATTACATATACCCTGATGTGCTCCTCACATATTACATATACCCTGCTGTGCTCCTCACATATTACATATACCCTGCTGTGCTCCTCACATATTACATATACCCTGATGTGCTCCTCACATATTACATATATCCTGATGTACTCCTCACATATTACATATACCCTGATGTACTCCTCACATATTACATATATCCTGATGTACTCCTCACATATTACATATATCCTGATGTACTCCTCTCATATTACATATATCCTGATGTACTCCTCACATATTACATATATCCTGATGTGCTCCTCACATATTACATATACCCTGATGTGCTCCTCACATATTACATATACCCTGATGTGCTCCTCACATATTACATATACCCTGCTGTGCTCCTCACATATTACATATACCCTGATGTACTCCTCACATATTACATATATCCTGATGTACTCCTCACATATTACATATACCCTGATGTACTCCTCACATATTACATATACCCTGATGTACTCCTCACATATTACATATACCCTGATGTACTCCTCACATATTACATATACCCTGATGTACTCCTCACATATTACATATACTCTGATGTACTCTTCACATATTACATATATCCTGATGTACTCCTCACATATTACATATACCCTGATGTACTCCTCACATATTACATATACCCTGATGTACTCCTCACATATTACATATATCCTGATGTACTCCTCACATATCACATATATCCTGATGTACTCCGCACAGATTACATATACCCTGATGTACTCCTCACATATTACATATACCCTGATGTACTCCTCACATATTACATATATCCTGATGTACTCCTCACATATTACATATACGCTGATGTACTCCTCACATATTACATATATCCTGATGTACTCCTCACATATTACATATACCCTGATGTACTCCTCACATATTACATATACCCTGATGTACTCCACACATATTACATATATCCTGATGTACTCCTCACATATTACATATACCCTGATGTACACCTCACATATTACATATATCCTGATGTACTCCTCACATATTACATATATCCTGATGTACTCCTCACATATTACATATACCCTGATGTACTCCTCACATATTACATATACCCTGATGTACTCCTCACATATTACATATACCCTGATGTACTCCTCACATATTACATATATCCTGATGTACTCCTCACATATTACATATATCCTGATGTACTCCTCACATATTGCATATATCCTGATGTACTCCTCACAGCTTACATATACCCTGATGTACTCCGCACAGATTACATATACCCTGATGTACTCCTCACATATTACATATACCCTGATGTACTCCTCACATATTACATATACCCTGATGTACTCCTCACATATTACATATACCCTGATGTACTCCTCACATATTACATATATCCTGATGTACTCCTCACAGATTACATATACCCTGATGTACTCCTCACATATTACATATATCCTGATGTACTCCTCACATATTACATATACCCTGATGTACTCCTCACATATTACATATACCCTGATGTACTCCACACATATTACATATATCCTGATGTACTCCTCACATATTACATATACCCTGATGTACACCTCACATATTACATATATCCTGATGTACTCCTCACATATTACATATACCCTGATGTACACCTCACATATTACATATATCCTGATGTACTCCTCACATATTACATATACCCTGATGTACACCTCACATATTACATATATCCTGATGTACTCCTCACATATTACATATATCCTGATGTACTCCTCACATATTACATATATCCTGATGTACTCCTCACATATTACATATACCCTGATGTACTCCTCACATATTACATATACCCTGATGTACTCCTCACATATTACATATACCCTGATGTACTCCTCACATATTACATATATCCTGATGTACTCCTCACATATTACATATATCCTGATGTACTCCTCACATATTACATATACCCTGATGTACTCCTCACATATTACATATACCCTGATGTACTCCTCACATATTACATATATCCTGATGTACTCCGCACAGATCACATATACCCTGATGTACTCCTCACATATTACATATATCCTGATGTACTCCTCACATATTACATATATCCTGATGTACTCCTCACATATTACATATATCCTGATGTACTCCTCACATATTACATATACCCTGATGTGCTCCTCACATATTACATATACCCTGCTGTGCTCCTCACATATTACATATACCCTGATGTGCTCCTCACATATTACATATATCCTGATGTACTCCTCACATATTACATATACCCTGATGTACTCCTCACATATTACATATATCCTGATGTACTCCTCACATATTACATATATCCTGATGTACTCCTCTCATATTACATATATCCTGATGTACTCCTCACATATTACATATATCCTGATGTGCTCCTCACATATTACATATACCCTGATGTGCTCCTCACATATTACATATACCCTGATGTGCTCCTCACATATTACATATACCCTGCTGTGCTCCTCACATATTACATATACCCTGATGTACTCCTCACATATTACATATATCCTGATGTACTCCTCACATATTACATATACCCTGATGTACTCCTCACATATTACATATACCCTGATGTACTCCTCACATATTACATATACCCTGATGTACTCCTCACATATTACATATACCCTGATGTACTCCTCACATATTACATATACTCTGATGTACTCTTCACATATTACATATATCCTGATGTACTCCTCACATATTACATATACCCTGATGTACTCCTCACATATTACATATACCCTGATGTACTCCTCACATATTACATATACCCTGATGTACTCCTCACATATCACATATATCCTGATGTACTCCGCACAGATTACATATACCCTGATGTACTCCTCACATATTACATATACCCTGATGTACTCCTCACATATTACATATATCCTGATGTACTCCTCACATATTACATATACGCTGATGTACTCCTCACATATTACATATATCCTGATGTACTCCTCACATATTACATATACCCTGATGTACTCCTCACATATTACATATACCCTGATGTACTCCACACATATTACATATATCCTGATGTACTCCTCACATATTACATATACCCTGATGTACACCTCACATATTACATATATCCTGATGTACTCCTCACATATTACATATATCCTGATGTACTCCTCACATATTACATATACCCTGATGTACTCCTCACATATTACATATATCCTGATGTACTCCTCACATATTACATATACCCTGATGTACACCTCACATATTACATATATCCTGATGTACTCCTCACATATTACATATACCCTGATGTACTCCTCACATATTACATATACCCTGATGTACTCCTCACATATTACATATATCCTGATGTACTCCTCACATATTACATATATCCTGATGTACTCCTCACATATTACATATATCCTGATGTACTCCTCACATATTGCATATATCCTGATGTACTCCTCACAGCTTACATATACCCTGATGTACTCCGCACAGATTACATATACCCTGATGTACTCCTCACATATTACATATACCCTGATGTACTCCTCACATATTACATATACCCTGATGTACTCCTCACATATTACATATACCCTGATGTACTCCTCACATATTACATATATCCTGATGTACTCCTCACAGATTACATATACCCTGATGTACTCCTCACATATTACATATACCCTGATGTACTCCTCACATATTACATATACCCTGATGTACTCCTCACATATTACATATACCCTGATGTACTCCACACATATTACATATATCCTGATGTACTCCTCACATATTACATATACCCTGATGTACACCTCACATATTACATATATCCTGATGTACTCCTCACATATTACATATACCCTGATGTACACCTCACATATTACATATATCCTGATGTACTCCTCACATATTACATATACCCTGATGTACACCTCACATATTACATATATCCTGATGTACTCCTCACATATTACATATATCCTGATGTACTCCTCACATATTACATATATCCTGATGTACTCCTCACATATTACATATACCCTGATGTACTCCTCACATATTACATATACCCTGATGTACTCCTCACATATTACATATACCCTGATGTACTCCTCACATATTACATATATCCTGATGTACTCCTCACATATTACATATATCCTGATGTACTCCTCACATATTACATATACCCTGATGTACTCCTCACATATTACATATATCCTGATGTACTCCGCACAGATCACATATACCCTGATGTACTCCTCACATATTACATATATCCTGATGTACTCCTCACATATTACATATATCCTGATGTACTCCTCACATATTACATATATCCTGACGTACTCCTCACAGATTACATATATCCTGACGTACTCCTCACAGATTACATATATCCTGATGTACTCCTCACATATTACATATACTATGATGTACTCCTCACATATTACATATATCCTGATGTACTCCTCACATATTACATATATCCTGATGTACTCCTCACATATTACATATATCCTGATGTACTCCTCACATATTGCATATATCCTGATGTACTCCTCACATATTGCATATATCCTGATGTACTCCTCACATATTACATCTACCCTGATGTGCTCCTCACATATTACATATACCCTGATGTACTCCTCACATATTACATATATCCTGATGTACTCCTCACAGATTACATATATCCTGATGTACTCCTCACATATTACATATACTATGATGTACTCCTCACATATTACATATATCCTGATGTACTCCTCACATATTACATATATCCTGATGTACTCCTCACATATTACATATATCCTGATGTACTCCTCACATATTGCATATATCCTGATGTACTCCTCACATATTGCATATATCCTGATGTACTCCTCACATATTACATCTACCCTGATGTGCTCCTCACACATTACATATATCCTGATGTACTCCTCACATATTACATATATCCTGATGTACTCCTCACATATTACATATACCCTGATGTACTCCTCACATATTACATATATCCTGATGTACTCCTCACATATTACATATACCCTGATGTACTCCTCACAGATTACATATACCCTGATGTACTCCTCACATATTACATATACCCTGATGTACTCCTCACATATTACATATACCCTGATGTACTCCTCACATATTACATATACCCTGATGTACTCCTCACATATCACATATACCCTGATGTTCTCCTCACATATCACATATACCCTGATGTACTCCGCACAGATTACATATACCCTGATGTACTCCTCACATATTACATATATCCTGATGTACTCCTCACATATTGCATATATCCTGATGTACTCCTCACATATTACATATACCCTGATGTATTCCTCACATATTACATATATCCCGATGTACTCCTCACATATTACATATATTCTGATGTACTCCTCACATATTACATATATCCTGATGTACTCCTTACATATTACATATACCCTGATGTACTCCTCACATATTACATATATTCTGATGTACTCCTCACATATTACATATATCCTGATGTACTCCACACATATTACATATACCCTGATGTACTCCTCACATATTACATATACCCTGATGTTCTCCTCACATATCACATATACCCTGATGTACTCCGCACAGATTACATATACCCTGATGTACTCCTCACATATTACATATATCCTGATGTACTCCTCACATATTGCATATATCCTGATGTACTCCTCACATATTACATATACCCTGATGTATTCCTCACATATTACATATATCCCGATGTACTCCTCACATATTACATATATTCTGATGTACTCCTCACATATTACATATATCCTGATGTACTCCTTACATATTACATATACCCTGATGTACTCCTCACATATTACATATATTCTGATGTACTCCTCACATATTACATATATCCTGATGTACTCCTCACATATTACATATACCCTGATGTACTCCTCACATATTACATATACCCTGATGTACTCCTCACAGATTACATATATCCTGATGTACTCCTCACATATTACATATACCCTGATGTACTCCTCACAGATTACATATACCCTGATGTACTCCTCACAGATTACATATACCCTGATGTACTCCTCACAGATTACATATACCCTGATGTACTCCTCACATACTACATATATCCTGATGTACTCCTCACATACTCCATATACCCTGATGTACTCCTCACATATTACATATACCCTGATGTACTCCTCACATATTACATATACCCTGATGTACTCCTCACATATTACATATACCCTGATGTACTCCTCACATATTACATATACCCTGATGTACTCCTCACATATTACATATACCCTGATGTACTCCTCACATATTACATATACCCTGATGTACTCCTCACATATTACATATACCCTGATGTACTCCTCACATATTACATATACCCTGATGTACTCCTCACATATTACATATATCCTGATGTACTCCTCACAGATTACATATACCCTGATGTACTCCTCACATATTACATATATCCTGATGTACTCCTCACATATTACATATACCCTGATGAACTCCTCACATATTACATATATCCTGATGTACCCCTCACAGATTACATATACCCTGATGTACTCCTCACAGATTACATATACCCTGATGTACTCCTCACATATTACATATACCCTGATGTACTCCTCACATATTACATATATCCTGATGTACTCCTCACATATTACATATATCCTGATGTACTCCTCACATATTACATATACCCTGATGTACTCCTCACATATTACATATATCCTGATGTACTCCGCACAGATCACATATACCCTGATGTACTCCTCACATATTACATATATCCTGATGTACTCCTCACATATTACATATATCCTGATGTACTCCTCACATATTACATATATCCTGACGTACTCCTCACAGATTACATATATCCTGACGTACTCCTCACAGATTACATATATCCTGATGTACTCCTCACATATTACATATACTATGATGTACTCCTCACATATTACATATATCCTGATGTACTCCTCACATATTACATATATCCTGATGTACTCCTCACATATTACATATATCCTGATGTACTCCTCACATATTGCATATATCCTGATGTACTCCTCACATATTGCATATATCCTGATGTACTCCTCACATATTACATCTACCCTGATGTGCTCCTCACATATTACATATACCCTGATGTACTCCTCACATATTACATATATCCTGATGTACTCCTCACAGATTACATATATCCTGATGTACTCCTCACATATTACATATACTATGATGTACTCCTCACATATTACATATATCCTGATGTACTCCTCACATATTACATATATCCTGATGTACTCCTCACATATTACATATATCCTGATGTACTCCTCACATATTGCATATATCCTGATGTACTCCTCACATATTGCATATATCCTGATGTACTCCTCACATATTACATCTACCCTGATGTGCTCCTCACACATTACATATATCCTGATGTACTCCTCACATATTACATATATCCTGATGTACTCCTCACATATTACATATACCCTGATGTACTCCTCACATATTACATATATCCTGATGTACTCCTCACATATTACATATACCCTGATGTACTCCTCACAGATTACATATACCCTGATGTACTCCTCACATATTACATATACCCTGATGTACTCCTCACATATTACATATACCCTGATGTACTCCTCACATATTACATATACCCTGATGTACTCCTCACATATCACATATACCCTGATGTTCTCCTCACATATCACATATACCCTGATGTACTCCGCACAGATTACATATACCCTGATGTACTCCTCACATATTACATATACCCTGATGTACTCCGCACAGATTACATATACCCTGATGTACTCCTCACATATTACATATATCCTGATGTACTCCTCACATATTACATATATCCTGATGTACTCCTCACATATTGCATATATCCTGATGTACTCCTCACATATTACATATACCCTGATGTATTCCTCACATATTACATATATCCCGATGTACTCCTCACATATTACATATATTCTGATGTACTCCTCACATATTACATATATCCTGATGTACTCCTTACATATTACATATACCCTGATGTACTCCTCACATATTACATATATTCTGATGTACTCCTCACATATTACATATATCCTGATGTACTCCACACATATTACATATACCCTGATGTACTCCTCACATATTACATATACCCTGATGTTCTCCTCACATATCACATATACCCTGATGTACTCCGCACAGATTACATATACCCTGATGTACTCCTCACATATTACATATATCCTGATGTACTCCTCACATATTGCATATATCCTGATGTACTCCTCACATATTACATATACCCTGATGTATTCCTCACATATTACATATATCCCGATGTACTCCTCACATATTACATATATTCTGATGTACTCCTCACATATTACATATATCCTGATGTACTCCTTACATATTACATATACCCTGATGTACTCCTCACATATTACATATATTCTGATGTACTCCTCACATATTACATATATCCTGATGTACTCCACACATATTACATATACCCTGATGTACTCCTCACATATTACATATACCCTGATGTTCTCCTCACATATCACATATACCCTGATGTACTCCGCACAGATTACATATACCCTGATGTACTCCTCACATATTACATATATCCTGATGTACTCCTCACATATTGCATATATCCTGATGTACTCCTCACATATTACATATACCCTGATGTATTCCTCACATATTACATATATCCCGATGTACTCCTCACATATTACATATATTCTGATGTACTCCTCACATATTACATATATCCTGATGTACTCCTTACATATTACATATACCCTGATGTACTCCTCACATATTACATATATTCTGATGTACTCCTCACATATTACATATATCCTGATGTACTCCTCACATATTACATATACCCTGATGTACTCCTCACATATTACATATACCCTGATGTACTCCTCACAGATTACATATATCCTGATGTACTCCTCACATATTACATATACCCTGATGTACTCCTCACAGATTACATATACCCTGATGTACTCCTCACAGATTACATATACCCTGATGTACTCCTCACAGATTACATATACCCTGATGTACTCCTCACATACTACATATATCCTGATGTACTCCTCACATACTCCATATACCCTGATGTACTCCTCACATATTACATATACCCTGATGTACTCCTCACATATTACATATACCCTGATGTACTCCTCACATATTACATATACCCTGATGTACTCCTCACATATTACATATACCCTGATGTACTCCTCACATATTACATATACCCTGATGTACTCCTCACATATTACATATACCCTGATGTACTCCTCACATATTACATATACCCTGATGTACTCCTCACATATTACATATACCCTGATGTACTCCTCACATATTACATATATCCTGATGTACTCCTCACAGATTACATATACCCTGATGTACTCCTCACATATTACATATATCCTGATGTACTCCTCACATATTACATATACCCTGATGAACTCCTCACATATTACATATATCCTGATGTACCCCTCACAGATTACATATACCCTGATGTACTCCTCACAGATTACATATACCCTGATGTACTCCTCACATATTACATATACCCTGATGTACTCCTCACATATTACATATATCCTGATGTACTCCTCACATATTACATATATCCTGATGTACTCCTCACATATTACATATACCCTGATGTACTCCTCACATATTACATATATCCTGATGTACTCCGCACAGATCACATATACCCTGATGTACTCCTCACATATTACATATATCCTGATGTACTCCTCACATATTACATATATCCTGATGTACTCCTCACATATTACATATATCCTGACGTACTCCTCACAGATTACATATATCCTGACGTACTCCTCACAGATTACATATATCCTGATGTACTCCTCACATATTACATATACTATGATGTACTCCTCACATATTACATATATCCTGATGTACTCCTCACAGATTACATATACCCTGATGTACTCCTCACATACTACATATATCCTGATGTACTCCTCACATACTCCATATACCCTGATGTACTCCTCACATATTACATATACCCTGATGTACTCCTCACATATTACATATACCCTGATGTACTCCTCACATATTACATATACCCTGATGTACTCCTCACATATTACATATACCCTGATGTACTCCTCACATATTACATATACCCTGATGTACTCCTCACATATTACATATACCCTGATGTACTCCTCACATATTACATATACCCTGATGTACTCCTCACATATTACATATACCCTGATGTACTCCTCACATATTACATATATCCTGATGTACTCCTCACAGATTACATATACCCTGATGTACTCCTCACATATTACATATATCCTGATGTACTCCTCACATATTACATATACCCTGATGAACTCCTCACATATTACATATATCCTGATGTACCCCTCACAGATTACATATACCCTGATGTACTCCTCACAGATTACATATACCCTGATGTACTCCTCACATATTACATATACCCTGATGTACTCCTCACATATTACATATATCCTGATGTACTCCTCACATATTACATATATCCTGATGTACTCCTCACATATTACATATACCCTGATGTACTCCTCACATATTACATATATCCTGATGTACTCCGCACAGATCACATATACCCTGATGTACTCCTCACATATTACATATATCCTGATGTACTCCTCACATATTACATATATCCTGATGTACTCCTCACATATTACATATATCCTGACGTACTCCTCACAGATTACATATATCCTGACGTACTCCTCACAGATTACATATATCCTGATGTACTCCTCACATATTACATATACTATGATGTACTCCTCACATATTACATATATCCTGATGTACTCCTCACATATTACATATATCCTGATGTACTCCTCACATATTACATATATCCTGATGTACTCCTCACATATTGCATATATCCTGATGTACTCCTCACATATTGCATATATCCTGATGTACTCCTCACATATTACATCTACCCTGATGTGCTCCTCACATATTACATATACCCTGATGTACTCCTCACATATTACATATATCCTGATGTACTCCTCACAGATTACATATATCCTGATGTACTCCTCACATATTACATATACTATGATGTACTCCTCACATATTACATATATCCTGATGTACTCCTCACATATTACATATATCCTGATGTACTCCTCACATATTACATATATCCTGATGTACTCCTCACATATTGCATATATCCTGATGTACTCCTCACATATTGCATATATCCTGATGTACTCCTCACATATTACATCTACCCTGATGTGCTCCTCACACATTACATATATCCTGATGTACTCCTCACATATTACATATATCCTGATGTACTCCTCACATATTACATATACCCTGATGTACTCCTCACATATTACATATATCCTGATGTACTCCTCACATATTACATATACCCTGATGTACTCCTCACAGATTACATATACCCTGATGTACTCCTCACATATTACATATACCCTGATGTACTCCTCACATATTACATATACCCTGATGTACTCCTCACATATTACATATACCCTGATGTACTCCTCACATATCACATATACCCTGATGTTCTCCTCACATATCACATATACCCTGATGTACTCCGCACAGATTACATATACCCTGATGTACTCCTCACATATTACATATACCCTGATGTACTCCGCACAGATTACATATACCCTGATGTACTCCTCACATATTACATATATCCTGATGTACTCCTCACATATTACATATATCCTGATGTACTCCTCACATATTGCATATATCCTGATGTACTCCTCACATATTACATATACCCTGATGTATTCCTCACATATTACATATATCCCGATGTACTCCTCACATATTACATATATTCTGATGTACTCCTCACATATTACATATATCCTGATGTACTCCTTACATATTACATATACCCTGATGTACTCCTCACATATTACATATATTCTGATGTACTCCTCACATATTACATATATCCTGATGTACTCCACACATATTACATATACCCTGATGTACTCCTCACATATTACATATACCCTGATGTTCTCCTCACATATCACATATACCCTGATGTACTCCGCACAGATTACATATACCCTGATGTACTCCTCACATATTACATATATCCTGATGTACTCCTCACATATTGCATATATCCTGATGTACTCCTCACATATTACATATACCCTGATGTATTCCTCACATATTACATATATCCCGATGTACTCCTCACATATTACATATATTCTGATGTACTCCTCACATATTACATATATCCTGATGTACTCCTTACATATTACATATACCCTGATGTACTCCTCACACATTACATATACCATGATGTACTCCTCACATATTACATATACCCTGATGTACTCCTCACAGATTACATATACCCTGATGTACTCCTCACAGATTACATATACCCTGATGTACTCCTCACAGATTACATATACCCTGATGTACTCCTCACATACTACATATATCCTGATGTACTCCTCACATACTCCATATACCCTGATGTACTCCTCACATATTACATATACCCTGATGTACTCCTCACATATTACATATACCCTGATGTACTCCTCACATATTACATATACCCTGATGTACTCCTCACATATTACATATACCCTGATGTACTCCTCACATATTACATATACCCTGATGTACTCCTCACATATTACATATACCCTGATGTACTCCTCACATATTACATATACCCTGATGTACTCCTCACATATTACATATACCCTGATGTACTCCTCACATATTACATATATCCTGATGTACTCCTCACAGATTACATATACCCTGATGTACTCCTCACATATTACATATATCCTGATGTACTCCTCACATATTACATATACCCTGATGAACTCCTCACATATTACATATATCCTGATGTACCCCTCACAGATTACATATACCCTGATGTACTCCTCACAGATTACATATACCCTGATGTACTCCTCACATATTACATATACCCTGATGTACTCCTCACATATTACATATACCCTGATGTACTCCTCACATATTACATATACCCTGATGTACTCCTCACATATTACATATACCCTGATGTACTCCTCACATATCACATATACCCTGATGTACTCCTCACATATTACATATACCCTGATGTACTCCTCACATATTACATATACCCTGATGTACTCCTCACATATTACATATACCCTGATGTACTCCTCACATATTACATATACCCTGATGTACTCCTCACATATTACATATACCCTGATGTACTCCTCACATATTACATATACCCTGATGTACTCCTCACATATCACATATACCCTGATGTACTCCTCACATATTACATATACCCTGATGTACTCCTCACATATTACATATACCCTGATGTACTCCTCACATATTACATATACCCTGATGTACTCCTCACATATTACATATACCCTGATGTACTCCTCACATATCACATATACCCTGATGTACTCCTCACATATTACATATACCCTGATGTACTCCTCACATATTACATATATCCTGATGTACTCCTCACATATTACATATATCCTGATGTACTCCGCACAGATTACATATACCCTGATGTACTCCTCACACATTACATATATCCTGATGTACTCCTCACACATTACATATATCCTGATGTACTCCTCACATATTACATATACCCTGATGTACTCCTCACAGATTACATATACCCTGATGTACTCCTCACATATTACATATATCCTGATGTACTCCGCACATATTACATATACCCTGATGTACTCCTCACATATTACATATATCCTGATGTACTCCTCACATATCACATATATCCTGATGTACTCCTCACATATCACATATATCCTGATGTACTCCTCACATATCACATATATCCTGATGTACTCCTCACATGTTACATATATCCTGATGTACTCCTCACATGTTACATATATCCTGATGTACTCCTCACATGTTACATATACCCTGATGTACTCCTCACATATTACATATACCCTGATGTACTCCTCACATATTACATATACCCTGATGTACTCCTCACATATTACATATACCCTGATGTACTCCTCACATATTACATATACCCTGATGTACTCCTCACATATTACATATACCCTGATGTACTCCTCACAGATTACATATATCCTGATGTACTCCTCACATATTACATATATCCTGATGTACTCCGCACATATTACATATACCCTGATGTACTCCTCACATATTACATATATCCTGATGTACTCCTCACATATTACATATATCCTGATGTACTCCTCACATATTACATATACCCTGATGTACTCCTCACATATTACATATATCCTGATGTACTCCTCACATATTACATATATCCTGATGTACTCCTCACATATTACATATACTCTGATGTACTCCTCACATATTACATATACCCTGATGTACTCCTCACATATTACATATACCCTGATGTACTCCTCACATATTACATATACTCTGATGTACTCCTCACATATTACATATACCCTGATGTACTCCTCACATATTACATATACCCTGATGTACTCCTCACATATTACATATATCCTGATGTACTCCTCACAGATTACATATATCCTGATGTACTCCTCACATATTACATATATCCTGATGTACTCCTCACATATTACATATACCCTGATGTACTCCTCACATATTACATATACCCTGATGTACTCCTCACATATTACATATACCCTGATGTACTCCTCACATATTACATATACCCTGATGTACTCCTCACATATTACATATATCCTGATGTACTCCTCACATACTCCATATACCCTGATGTACTCCTCACAGATTACATATACCCTGATGTACTCCTCACAGATTACATATACCCTGATGTACTCCTCACATATTACATATATCCTGATGTACTCCTCACATATTACATATACCCCGATGTACTCCTCACATATTACATATACCCTGATGTACGCCTCACATATTACATATACCCTGATGTACTCCGCACAGATTACATATAGCCTGATGTACTCCTCACATATTACATATATCCTGATGTACCCCTCACATATATCCTGATGTACTCCTCACATATTACATATACCCTGATGTACTCCTCACATATTACATATACCCTGATGTACGCCTCACATATTACATATACCCTGATGTACTCCTCACATATTACATATATCCTGATGTACTCCTCACATATTATATATATCCTGATGTACTCCTCACATATTACATATACCCTGATGTACTCCTCACAGATTACATATACCCTGATATACTCCTCACATATTACATATACCCTGATGTGCTCCTCACATATTACATATACCCTGATGTACTCCTCACATATTACATATATCCTAATGTACTCCTCACATATTACATATATCCTGATGTACTCCTCACATATTAGATATATCCTGATGTACTCCTCACATATTACATATACCCTGATGTACTCCTCACATATTACATATATCCTAATGTACTCCTCACATATTACATATATCCTGATGTACTCCTCACATATTACATATATCCTGATGTACTCCTCACATATTACATATATCCTGATGTACTCCTCACATATTACATATATCCTGATGTACTCCTCACATATTACATATACCCTGATGTACTCCGCACATATTACATATACCCTGATGTACTCCGCACAGATTACATATACCCTGATGTACTCCTCACATATTACATATATCCTGATGTACTCCTCACATATTACATATACCCTGATGTACTCCGCACATATTACATATACCCTGATGTACTCCGCACAGATTACATATACCCTGATGTACTCCTCACATATTACATATATCCTGATGTACTCCTCACATATTACATATGTCCTGATGTACTCCTCACATATTACATATATCCTGATGTACTCCTCACATATTACATATACCCTGATGTACTCCTCACATATTACATATATCCTGATGTACTATGTACTCCTATGTACTCCTCACATATTACATATATCCTGATGTACTCCTCACATATTACATATACACTGATGTACTCCTCACATATTACATATATCCTGATGTACGCCTCACATATTACATATACCCTGATGTACTCCTCACATATTACATATACCCTGATGTACTCCGCACAGATTACATATAGCCTGATGTATATGTAATACATATGAAAGCTGTAAAAACGTAACCCAAAAAACAATGGAGGAATCGCAGCTTTTTCAAATTTCAGCCCGCAAAGAATTTTATTTTCAGTTTCCCAGCACATTAAATGGTGTCACTAGAACCAACAACTCTTCCCGCAAGCAATAAGCCCTGACACTGCGCCACTGACGGTAAAATAAAAAAAGTTATGGCTCTTGGATACCGGGGAGGGAAAAACTAAAATAAAAAAGCAAAAAATGGATCAGTTCTGAAAGGGTTAATTAATTTATAATGAAAGACCATTTATGACCTCTTGTGGGGTATCGCCGTACTCGGGAGAAATTGCTTTACAAATGTTGGGCGGCTTTTTCTCCCTTATCCTTTGTGAAAATGAAAAAATTCAACATTTTTGTGGAAAAACTGTTATTAATTTTCACGGACTAATTCTAATAAATTCTGTGTGGTCTAACTGCTCATTATGAACCTAGATAGATTCCCATAAGGGGTGTAGTTTCCCAAATGGGGTCAGTTTTGGAGGTTTCCACTGTTTTGGTACCTCAGGGGCTTTGCAAAGGTGACATGACACCCAAAAACTATTCCAGCTAAATTTGAGCTCCAAAGGCCAAATGGCGCTTCTTCCCTTCTGAACTCTGCCGTGGGTCCAAACAGCAAGTTATGACCACATATGGAGTATTGGCGTAATCGGAAGAAATTTCTTTACAAATTTTGGGGTTCTTTTTCTCCTTTTATTAATTGTAAAAATTAAACATTTCTATGTTTTTTTTAGAAATAAAGTAGATTTTCATTTTCACGATCTAATTCCACTAAATTCAGAAAAAGAAAATGCTGAATGGTCAAAATGCTAACTATACCCATAGAAAAATTCCTTGAGGGGTGTAGTTTCCAAAATGGGGTCACTGTTGGGGGGGGGGGGGATTTCCACTGTTTTGGTCCCTCCAGGGCGTTGCAAACGCGACATGGCACCGAAAACCATTCCAGCAACATCTGCGCTCCAAAATCCAAATTGTGCTCCTTCCCTTCTGAGCCCTGCTGTGGGTCCAAACAGCCGTTTATTACCACATATGGGATATTGCCGTAATCGGGAAAAATAGCTTTATAAGTTTTGGGGTGATTTTTATTCTTTATTCCTTGTAAAAATGTAAAATTTTTATATTTTTACAGAAAAAAGAAGATTGTCATCTTCAGAAACAAACTCCACTAAATATAGCAAAAGACCTGTGGGGTCAAGATGCTAACTATACCCTTAGATAAGTTCCTTGAGGGGTGTAGTTTCCAAAATGGGGTCACTTTTAGGGAGTTTCCACTGTTTAGGCCCCACAAGACCTATTCAAACGTGACATGGTGCCTAAAATATATTCTAAAAGAAGGAGGCACCAAAATCCTCTAGGTGCTCCTTTGCTTCGGAGGCCGGTGCTTCAGTCCATTAGGACACTAGGACCACGTGGGATATTTCTAAAAACTGCAGAGGTCTACCTAGTACATAAGGCGCAGAAAGCCACTTCAGAACTGAACTGGTCCTTGAAAAAATAGCTTTATGAAATTTTCTTGAAAAGGTGAGAAATTGCTGCTAAAGTTCTAAGCCTAGAATCCTAGTAAAAAAAAAAATTATGTTAAAAAAACTTTGCAAATATAAAATAGACATGGAATATGTGAAATAGTAAATATTTTGTGTGGTATTACGGTCTATTTTACAAGCAGATACATTTAAAATGTAAAAAAAAAAATCATAATTTTTGCACATTTTTGTTCTTTTTCACAAATAAGCAATGAATTTATTGCCCACATTTTTCCACTAACATAAAGTACAATATGACAGGAGAAAACAATCTCCGAATCGCTTGGAATGCTTTTGCCTATCCAGAGTTATTACCACATAAAATGACACGTCAGATTTGGGAAAAATGGGGCTGGTCCTGAAGGCCAAAATGAGCTCAGTCCTGAAAGGGTTAAACCTCTTACATATACAGATAGTTGACGATTGTTATTACAGTAGAAGATCAACTTACCATCTGGTTCTGTACCTTAAACATGTGTCCTACTACCCGCTGTGGGCGTCCCCGCTACCATCTACATGTATCCTGGTGATCCACCTATCCGCTAGATAACGCCGTATACTACTGATCTTCATACGCTTTGCTATTATTGACCAACGTGTCCTTGACGTTGCCACCTATAGCTCCATATGCCAATCTTCAGTAAAAGTTTTAATTTTGTCGATACTTGATATCATTTTTGTCTGCGCACATTTTCTTGGTTCTGTTCATAATGTTTATACCCTGTAAGACATTTATTTTTGAATTTATATGTAGAGAATATATTTTCTAAAAATCGTTTGTATTGTCTCCACCGCGCCTGATGAAGGTCATTTAATGACTGAAACGTCGCACGAAGTCTCCGATTTTCCTCAACTATAGTATTGTGTGCCGAATACTTCTGTAGATTACGATTGGGTTGGGAACCTATTTCGTGCACCTGCTAAGTCTGGTGCGATCTGAACCACTACGTAAGAAGCTATCGCAGGGTCAGAGAAAAAGTGCAGACGAGAGCCATGGAAGTAGGAGCCACGGAAGTCACCGGGGAAACAGACAGGAGCCACGGCGGAACAACAGGAGAAACGTAAATAAGAGCCCAGGCAGAGTCATAGCAGAACCACAGGAAATATGTAGACGGGGGCCACAGCAGAGTCACAGGAGAAATGTTGTCATGAGCCATTTCAGAGTCACTGGAAAAACGCCGACGAGAATCACGGTAGACTTATAGGAGAAACGCAGACAGGAGCCACGACCGGGTCACAGTAGAAATGCAGACAGGAGCCACGACCGAGTCACAGTAGAAACGCAGACAGGAGCCACAACCGAGTCACAGTAGAAACGCAGACAGGAGCCACGACCGAG
This sequence comes from Rhinoderma darwinii, assembly GCF_050947455.1. Classification (NCBI taxonomy): domain Eukaryota; kingdom Metazoa; phylum Chordata; class Amphibia; order Anura; family Rhinodermatidae; genus Rhinoderma; species Rhinoderma darwinii. The sequence continues at coordinate 907,450 of NW_027461815.1, read as the reverse complement.
TCACAGTAGAAACGCAGACAGGAGCCACGACCGAGTCACAATAGAAACGCAGACAGGAGCCACGACCGAGTCACAATAGAAACGCAGACAGGAGCCACGACCGAGTCACAGTAGAAACGCAGACAAAAAAACGACAACAGAGTCACGGGAGAAATGCAGACAGGAGCCACGGCAGAACCACATTAAAAACACAGGCAAAAGTTACACTGGAGAAATGCAAACAAGATCCACGGTAGAATCACTGGTGAAACAGACAGAAGCCACAGCAAATTCACAGGAGAAATGCAGACGAGCAACACAGAAATGTTCCATGGCAGAGTCACAGTAAAATCCCAGGCAAAAGTTACACAGAGTCACTGGAGAAATGCAAACAGGGTCCACAGCAGACTGATTGGAGAACTGTAGACCAGAGCCACAGCAGACCCATAGGAGAACGGTAGACAGGAGCCACAGCAGACTCCTAGAACTGTAGACAGGAGCCACAGCAGACTGATAGGAGAACTGTAGACAAGAGCCACAGCAGACTGATAGGAGAACTGTAGACAGGAGCCACAGCAGACCCATAGGAGAACTGTAGACAGGAGCCACAGCAGACTGATAGGAGAACTGTAGACCGGAGCCACAGCAGACCCATAGGAGAACTGTAGACAGGAGCCAGAGCAGACTGATAGGAGAACTGTAGACCGGAGCCACAGCAGACCCATAGGAGAACTGTAGACCGGAGCCACAGCAGACCCATAGGAGAACTGTAGACCGGAGCCACAGCAGACCCATAGAAGAACTGTAGACAGCAGACTCATAGAACTGTAGACAGGAGCCACAGCAGACTGATAGGAGAACTGTAGACCGGAGCCACAGCAGACGCATAGGAGAACTGTAGGCCGGAGCCACAGCAAACCCATAGGAGAACTGTAGACAGCAGACTCATAGAACTGTAGACAGGAGCCACAGCAGACTGATAGGAGAACTATAGACAGGAGCCACTGCAGACTCCTAGGACAACTGTAGACAGGAGCCACAGCAGACTCATAGGAGAACTGTAGACAGGAGCCACAGCAGACTGATAGGAGAACTGTAGACAGGAGCCACAGCAGACTCATAGGAGAACTGTAGACAGGAGCCACAGCAGACTGATAGGAGAACTGTAGACCGGAGCCACAGCAGACCCATAGGAGAACTGTAGACAGCAGACTCATAGAACTGTAGACAGGAGCCATAGCAGACTCATAGGAGAACTGTAGACAGGAGCCACAGCAGACTGATAGGAGAACTGTAGACCGGAGCCACAGCAGACCCATAGGAGAACTGTAGACAGCAGACTCATAGAACTGTAGACAGGAGCCATAGCAGACTCATAGGAGAACTGTAGACAGGAGCCACAGCAGACTGATGGGAGAACTGTAGACCGGAGCCATAGCAGACCCATAGGAGAACTATAGACAGCAGACTCATAGAACTGTAGACAGGAGCCACAGCAGACTGATAGGAAAACTGTAGACAGGAGCCACTGCAGACTCCTAGGACAACTGTAGACAGGAGCCACAGCAGACTCATAGGAGAACTGTAGACAGGAGCCACAGCAGACTCATAGGAGAACTGTAGACAGGAGCCACAGCAGACTGATAGGAGAACTGTAGACAGGAGCCACAGCAGACTGATAGGAGAACTGTAGACAGGAGCCACAGCAGACTGATAGGAGAACTGTAGACAGGAGCCACAGCAGACTCATAGGAGAACTGTAGACAGGAGCCACAGCAGACTCATAGGAGAACTGTAGACAGTGTCACATTGGGTTCATGGACCCACTGGGCCGTACCTCCTTGGCAGTAAGGCAGATGGCCAACAGCGCGCAGGTCACAGTCCACAGTTCGTATAAGGTACCTGTGGCAGCTCGGACAGTAGCAAGGCAGGCTCGGCTGGGACTAGGCAGCGGGTAGAGGACAGGTGTAGATACAACACAGCACGACTACAGCATAGCACAGCATGGCACTAGAACAGGATAGCATGGGATACGGGATACAGGAACTGGGAACACTGGAACTGGAAAACACTAGGAGACCATTAGCTTAGACAAACTAGGATATGACAAACAACGCTCAGGCATAGAAGCATGGGGCTGGATCCCTCTTATAGTCCAGGCACTAATGGGCTGATTAAAACAAAGTTCTGTGTGCGCACTGCCCCTTTAAGAGCAGGCACGAGCGTGCACGCACACCCTACGGGACCCGGCCGAGGTGAGTGGAGTGAGCGCTGGCGTCTCCTGGAGGAGGAGACTGGGGCCAGCGCTCGCCGACCCATAGCTGTGGCCTTTAGGGGAAGAGTGAACCTGATGGACCGCAGCCACGGACATTATAGACAGGAGCCACAGCAGACTCATAGGAGAACTGTAGACAGGAGCCACAGTAGGGACACAGAAGAAAAGCATCAACATAGTAGACCATGGCACTTGACCCGTTGAAAGTAAAAAATTATTTTAATTGAATTCAAAATATACCCTGAATGTTTCAACATTTATTTCTGACATATACCACAGTAAATAAGGTATGCCGACGTTTCGCTCTTGCCAGGGCCTTTTTTAAGACCGTGACCTGTGGTATTGTATGGAATAATGAACAGAGGATAGGACTTGTAACCATACAAAAGCAGGACTCAACAGAAGAAAGGCAGACAGAAGCCAAAGAATTCACAGCAGAGCCACAGGAGAAATGTTTACAGGAGCCACGCAAGAGGTACCGGAAAAATAAAAATGGTAACCACGGCTAAGGCAGACAGGAAAAACAGAGAGAAGCCACAGAAGAGTCACAGGAGAAATGTAGATAGGAGTAACGGCAGAGTCACAGTATAAATACAGACCAGAGCCGAATCACAGCAGAAACATAGATATGAGCTGCGGCAGATTTATAGCAGAAATGTAGACAGGAGCCACAAGAGAAACGTAGACAGGAGCCATGGCAGAAACACAGACAAAAGCCACAACACAGTCACAGTAAAAGTGAAGACAGGAGCCACGGCAGAATCGTAAAAGAAGCACAGACAGATGCCACCGCAGAGTCAAAGTAGTAATACAGGGAGAAGACATAGCAGAGTCACAGGAGAAATGTAGACAAGAGCCAGGGCAGAGTCACAGAGTAAATACAGACAGGAGCCACGGCAGAGTCGGAGTAAATACAGACAGGAGCCACGGCAGAGTCACAGAGTAATCACAGACAGGAGCCAAGACAGAGTCACAGATTAAACACAGACAGGAGCCACGGCAGTCACAGAGTAATCACAGACAGGAGCCACGGCAGAGTCACAGATAAAACACAGGAGCCACGGCAGTCACAGAGTAATCACAGACAGGGGCCACAGCAGTCACGCCTGATGGCAGATGTTGTGAAAAGTAGGATCAAACATTAGATTTTTTTGTTCCTGTGAGAGATAAGCCATTGCCAGTAATTCCCGTCAGCTGACAGCTAATGTACATGTGTGGGCAGCCATAGAGTCATGGCATCCACATAGGCCAGAGCCACTGCAGTCACAGACCCTGGCGCGATCTGAGGGGTGCAGTGTGTCTAGTATAGAAAGAGGGGTTCTCCAGAACCGGCACCTCTGTCCCTGCCGCTGCATTAAAGGATGGGGTGTCCCGGGGATAGCGCCTATGTGCATATTCTCAGCTTCGCTATCCCCAGGGCTGTGATGAAGCTGAAAATGGCCATATCTGCTGTTTGGTATTTTATGAAGAAGTGTCAGGGGAAGACTATTTAGGATGCACACAGTGGAGGATTAAGTGACCATAGGCCCAAGGCTGTTCCCCAAACTTGGGCCCCCCTTCTCCACCGCCGCCCTGCTGTGTCGTCTCTATAGTTGACACCACCTTTCTGTGCAAGTAGAGGTGTCCCAATTCCCCTTGTCAAAGGGCTGTGTCCCTACATACTGACAGTCTCCATCCATCGCTGACAGTATCACACAGTGTAGGGACACATCCTCCGGACAGGGGGAATGGTAACACCCATTTGTCTATTAGTCCTGAAGTACACAAAGACTTTTTGTGGAATACAAGGATTTCCTATAATAGACATGTCAGGAGAGGGGACAGCTCCTCTATAAATCTTGTGACTCAAAGGTGACTCTTCTCAGATTCTAGTCATTCTTTTTCTCTTTTCTTCTCCATCCAGTCCAGACCGTACCTCATAACGACTTCTCCCGGCTACCACCCATTTCTGTAGAATTTGCCACTCAGATGTCTTTGGCTCCTCACTTTTCCAACATTTCCGCACCTATAAACAAAGATAAAATTCTCATGGTGCCACACACTATGCCCCTAAATATAAGAGCACCATACACTGCACCCCTGAATATTATAATACCATACACTGTGCCCCTGAATACAAATGTGTCAAACACTGTAAAATAAAGAACCACACACACACCTCCCCCTGTAGATAGCGCCACTCACAATTCCCCCTGTAGATAGTGCCATTCAAAATGTCCCCTATAGATAGCGCCCCATATAGAGCCCCCCTGTAGATAGTACCCCTCATGGAGTCCCCTGTAGATAATATCCCTCAAAGCCCCCAGTAGATAATTCCCCTCAGAGCCCCCTGTAGATAGTGCCCCACATAGAGCTCCCTATAGATAGCGTCCCTAACACTGTCCACTGAAAAAAAACAAATATTACGTACTCACCTGTCCCCATGCGATCCTCCAGCGACGCAGGCCTGTTATTTTTTTTGACCAGGCCACATCCAGCAGAATGATGCAGGCGGCGCAATGACGTCATTGTGCCGCCTACATCATTGGTAAAGCGCTGAATGGCGGGGCAGAGAACTGATGGTTCCTGTGCCTCTCCAGTGCTCGACTGATCAATTGTATCTGCATCCTAACTACATGGATACAATTGAGTACAGGGGACCGGTTCTGGGTCCGGCTTCTCCCCGGTTCTCTGAACCAACTGCAATTTTAACAATCGAATTGGGAGAACCAAGGCCATTCGGCTGAATCCCATCCCTGCATGGGGTCCCTGGGAGCCTCGGGCGGCTGCCCAAACCGCCCATATGATGATCCGCCATTGGTTACACGCATAGAACATCATAGAAGAGAAGTCATAAGAAGGCTTCAGGGTGGGGCCCGGGCCCTGATACCTCCACCGTAGCCAGAACACCGTGCAACTCCCATCATCCTCTCTGTTTCACTAACATAATTACTACAACAAATAGAAGATTTTAAAGTAAAATCTAAACTCAGCCGTACGCGAGGAAATCAGGAGCGCGACGACCGCAGTCCTGTCTGTACGGTATTTCTCATACACCGCCATTTATGTTTTAATATGGTGACCAAAGGCGACAGAAAAAACGGAAACTGGAAGAGCAGCCATGTTGGTTGTCACTAAAACTGACGGCTGAACTTTATTATTGATAGAACGGGTAGAGGACATTACAGCGACGGAACAGGTGGCAGGTGTCGGGGGAAGGTAATGCTGGATACACGCAGGTGTCGGGGGAAGGTAATGCTGGATACACGCAGGTGGGGGGGAAGGTAATGCTGGATACACGCAGGTGGGGGGGAAGGTAATGCTGGATACATGCAGGTGGGGGGGAAGATAATACTGGATGCACGCAGGTGGGGGGGAGGTAATGCTGGATGCACGCAGGTGGGGGGGGGAAGGTAATGCTGGATACACCCAGGTGTGGGGGGAAGGTAATGCTGGATACACCCAGGTGTGGGGGGAAGGTAATGCTGGATACACCCAGGTGTGGGGGGAAGGTAATGCTGGATGCACGCAGGTGGGGGGGAAGGTAATGCTGGATACACCCAGGTGTGGGGGGAAGGTAATGCTGGATACACCCAGGTGTGGGGGGAAGGTAATGCTGGATGCACGCAGGTGGGGGGGAAGGTAATGCTGGATACACCCAGGTGTGGGGGGAAGGTAATGCTGGATGCACGCAGGTGTGGGGGAAGGTAATGCTGGATACACGCAGGTGTGGGGGGGAAGGTAATGCTTGATGCACGCAGGTGGGGGGGAAGGTAATGCTGGATGCACGCAGGTGGGGGGGGGAGGTAATGCTGGATACACCCAGGTCTGGGGGAAGGTAATGCTGGATACACGCAGGTGTGGGGGGAAGGTAATGCTGGATACACGCAGGTGGGGGGGGGAGGTAATGCTGGATACACCCAGGTCTGGGGGAAGGTAATGCTGGATACACGCAGGTGTGGGGGGAAGGTAATGCTGGATACACGCAGGTGTGGGGGGAAGGTAATGCTGGATACACGCAGGTGTGGGGGGAAGGTAATGCTGGATACACCCAGGTGTGGGGGGAAGGTAATGCTTGATGCACGCAGGTGGGGGGGAAGGTAATGCTGGATGCACGCAGGTGGGGGGGGAGGTAATGCTGGATACACCCAGGTCTGGGGGAAGGTAATGCTGGATACACGCAGGTGTGGGGGGAAGGTAATGCTGGATACACGCAGGTGTGGGGGGAAGGTAATGCTGGATACACGCAGGTGTGGGGGGAAGGTAATGCTGGATACACCCAGGTGTGGGGGGAAGGTAATGCTGGATACACGCAGGTGGGAGGGGAAGGTAATGCTGGATGCACGCAGGTGGGGGGGGAAGGTAATACTGGATGCACGCAGGTGGGGGGGAGGTAATGCTGGATGCACGCAGGTGAGGGGGAAGGTAATGCTGGATGCACGCAGGTGGGGGGAAGGTAATGCTGGATGCACGCAGGTGGGGGGGAAGGTAATGCTGGATGCACGCAGGTGGGGGGGGGGGGGAGGTAATGCTGGATACACCCAGGTCTGGGGGAAGGTAATGCTGGATACACGCAGGTGTGGGGGGAAGGTAATGCTGGATACACGCAGGTGGGAGGGGAAGGTAATGCTGGATACACCCAGGTCTGGGGGAAGGTAATGCTGGATACACGCATGTGGGGGGGAAGGTAATGCTGGATACACGCAGGTGGGGGGAAGGTAATACTGGATACACGCAGGTGTGGGGGGAAGGTAATGCTGGATACACCCAGGTGTGGGGGGAAGGTAATGCTGGATACACGCAGGTTAGGGGGGAAGGTAATGCTGGATGCACGCAGGTGGGAGGGGAAGGTAATGCTGGATACACGTAGGTTAGGGGGGAAGGTAATGCTGGATGCACGCAGGTGGGAGGGGAAGGTAATGCTGGATACACGCAGGTTAGGGGGGAAGGTAATGCTGGATGCATGCAGGTGGGAGGGGAAGGTAATCCTGGATACACGCAGGTGTGAGGGGTTGGTAATGCTGGTTGCACACAGGTGCAATGGAAGGTATTGCTGCTTACACACAGGTGTAGGGGAAGGTAATGTTGGTTGCACACAGGTGAGGTGGAAGGTATTGCTGGGTGCAGACAGGTGTAGGGGGAAGGTAATGCTGGATACACGCAGGTGTGAGGGGAAGGTAATGCTTGATACACGCAGTTGTGGGGGGAAGGTAATGCTGGATACACGCAGGTGTGGGGGAAGGTAATGTTGGTTGCACACAGGTGAGGTGGAAGGTATTGCTGGGTGCACACAGATGTGAGAGGAAGGTATTGCTGGTTGTACACAGGTGTAGGGGGGAAGATAATGTGGTTGCACACAGGTGAGGAAGGTATTGCGGGGTGCACACAGGTGAGGTGGAAGGTATTGCTGGGTGCACACAGGTGTGAGAGGAAGGTAATGCTGGTTGTACACAGGTGTAGGGGGAAGGTAATTTTGGTTGCACACAGGTGAGAGGAAGGTATTGCGGGGTGCACACGGGTGTTGGGGAAGGTATTGCTGGTTGTACACAGGTGTAGGGGAAAGGTAATGTTGGTTGCACACAGGTGAGGGGGAAGGTATTGTTGGTTGCACACAGGTGAGGGGGAAGGTAATTTTGGTTGCACACAGGTGTGGGGGGGGAGGTAATGTTGGTTGCACACAGGTGGGGGGAGGTAATGTTGGTTGCACACAGGTGTGGGGGGAAGGTAATGTTGGTTGCACACAGGTGTGGGGGGAAGGTAATGTTGGTTCCACACAGGTGAGGGGGAAGGTATTGTTGGTTGCATACAGGTGAGGGGGAAGGTAATGTTGGTTGCACACAGGTGAGGGGGCAGGTATTGCTAATTGTACACAGGTGTGGGGGGGGAAGGTATTGCTGGGTGCACACAGGTGAGGGGGAAGGTAATATTGCTTGCACACATGTGTGGTAGAAGGTATTGCTGGTTGTACACAGCTGTAGGGGGAAGGTAATGTTGGTTGCACACAGGTAAGGGGGAAGGTATTGCTGGGTGCACACAGGTGTGAGAGGAAGGTATTGCTAATTGTATACAGATGTGGGGGGGAAGGTATTGCTGGGTGCACACAGGTGAGGGGGAAGGTATTGCTGAGGTGCACACAGGCGAGGAGGAAGGTAATGCTGGGTGCACACAGGTGTTGGGGAAGGTAATGCTGGTTGCACACAGGTGAGGGGGAAGGTATTGCTGGGTGCACACAGGTGAGGGGGAAGGTATTGCTGGGTGCACACAGGTGAGGGGGAAGGTATTGCTGAGTGCACACAGGTGAGGGGGAAGGTATTGCTGAGTGCACACAGGTGAGGGGGAAGGTATTGCTGAGTGCACACAGGTGAGGGGGAAGGTATTGATGAGTGCACACAGGTGAAGGGGAAGGTATTGCTGAGTGCACACAGGTGAGGGGGAAGGTATTGCTGAGTGCACACAGGTGAGGGGGAAGGTATTGCTGAGTGCACACAGGTGAGGGGGAAGGTATTGCTGAGTGCACACAGGTGAGGGGGAAGGTATTGCTGAGTGCACACAGGTGAAGGGGAAGGTATTGCTGAGTGCACACAGGTGAGGGGGAAGGTATTGCTGGGTGCACACAGGTGTGGGGGAAGGTAATGTTGGTTGCACACAGGTGAGGGGGAAGGTATTGCTGGGTGCACACAGGTGTGGGGGAAGGTATTGCTGGGTGCACCCAGGTGAAGGGGAAGGTATTGCTGGGTGCACACAGGTGTGGGGGAAGGTAATGTTGGTTGCACACAGGTGAGGGGGAAGGTATTGCTGGGTGCACACAGGTGTGGGGGAAGGTAATGCTGGGTGCACACAGGTGTGGGGGAAGGTAATGTTGGTTGCACACAGGTGAGGGGGAAGGTATTGCTGGGTGCACTCGTAGAGAGCGGCAGATGCCGGGTGCAGTGGGGGAGGAGGGTGCAGGGCTGGGTCAGGCTCAGGAATGTCTCTGTATATGAGAGTTCCCAGTCTCTGCTCCTGGGTGGAGCTTTGTGTTTTCTCTTCCTGAGTTGGCAGAGACGGGAGATCCAGGAAAAGAGACGGAGAGAGACAGCTCCTCAGCCAAGGTAGGACCCTGCCCCTCACCCTGACCCCAGGGACCTCTGAGACATGTGCGACTGGTGACATGGGGGAGAAAGTTTCTTCGTGAGCTGAAAGTTTACTCCACACTGTACGGCCGCCGTTATACTCCACTCTATACTGTACGGCCGCCGTTATACTCCACTCTATACTGTACGGCCGCCGTTATACTCCACTCTATACAGTACGGCCGGCGTTATACTCCACTCTATACTGTACGGCCGGCGTTATACTCCACTCTATACTGTACGGCCGGCGTTCTACTCCACTCTATACTGTACGGCCGGCGTTCTACTCCACTCTATACTGTACGGCCGGCGTTCTACTCAATTCTATACTGTACGGCCGGCGTTATACTCCACTCTATACTGTACGGCCGGCGTTATACTCCACTCTATACTGTACGGCCGGCGTTATACTCCACTCTATACTGTACGGCCGGCGTTATACTCCACTCTATACTGTACGGCCGGCGTTATACTCCACTCTATACTGTACGGCCGGCGTTATACTCCACTCCACACTGTACGGCCGGCGTTATACTCCACTCTATACTGTACGACCGGCGTTATACTCCACTCTATACTGTACGACCGGCGTTATACTCCACTCTATACTGTACGGCCGGCGTTCTACTCCACTCTATACTGTACGGCCGGCGTTATACTCCACTCTATACTGTACGGCCGGCGTTATACTCCACTCCACACTGTACGGCCGGCGTTATACTCCACTCTATACTGTACGACCGGCGTTATACTCCACTCTATACTGTACGACCGGTGTTTCTACTCCACTCCACTCTACACTGTACGGCCGGCGTTCTACTCCACTCTACGGCCGGTGTTATACTCTACACTGTGCGGCCGGTGTTCTACTCCACTCCATACTGTACGGCCGGCGTTATACTCCACTCTACACTGTACGGCCGGCGTTATACTCCACTCTATACTGTATGGCCGCGTTATACTCCACTCTACGGTCGGCGTTATACTCCACTCTATACTGTACGGCCGCGTTATACTCTACTCTACGCTGTACGGCCGCGTTATACTCCACTCTACGCTGTACGGCCGCGTTATACTCCACTCTACGCTGTACGGCCGGCGTTATACTCCACTCTACGCTGTACGGCCGCCGTTATACTCCACTCTGCGCTGTACGGCCGCCGTTATACTCCACTCTGCGCTGTACGGCCGTCGTTATTCTCCACTCTGCGCTGTACGGCCGCCGTTATACTCCACTCTGCGCTGTACGGCCGCCGTTATACTCCACTCTGCGCTGTACGGCCGCCGTTATACTCCACTCTGCGCTGTACGGCCGCCGTTATACTCCACTCTGCGCTGTACGGCCGCCGTTATACTCCACTCTGCGCTGTACGGCCGTCGTTATACTCCACTCTGCGCTGTACGGCCGCCGTTATACTCCACTCTGCGCTGTACGGCCGCCGTTATACTCCACTCTGCGCTGTACGGCCGCCGTTCTACTCCACTCTACGCTGTACGGCCGCCGTTCTACTCCACTCTACGCTGTACGGCCGCCGTTCTACTCCACTCTATGCTGTACGGCCGCCGTTCTACTCCACTCTACGCTGTACGGCCGCCGTTCTACTCCACTCTACGCTGTACGGCCGCCGTTCTACTCCACTCTACGCTGTACGGCCGCCGTTCTACTCCACTCTACGCTGTACGGCCGCCGTTCTACTCCACTCTACGCTGTACGGCCGCCGTTCTACTCCACTCTACGCTGTACGGCCGCCGTTCTACTCCACTCTACGCTGTACGGCCGCCGTTATACTCCACTCTATGCTGTACGGCCGCCGTTATACTCCACTCTATGCTGTACGGCCGGCGTTATACTCCACTCTATGCTGTACGGCCGGCGTTATACTCCACTCTATACTGTACGGCCGGCGTTCTACTCCACTCTATACTGTACGGCCGGCGTTATACTCCACTCTATACTGTACGGCCGGCGTTATACTCCACTCTATACTGTACGGCCGCCGTTATACTCCACTCTATACTGTACGGCCGCCGTTATACTCCACTCTATACTGTACGGCCGGCGTTCTACTCCACTCTATGCTGTACGGCCGCCGTTATACTCCACTCTACGCTGTACGGCCGCCGTTATACTCCACTCTATGCTGTACGGCCGCCGTTATACTCCACTCTATACTGTACGGCCGGCGTTATACTCCACTCTATACTGTACGGCCGCCGTTATACTCCACTCTATACTGTACGGCCGCCGTTATACTCCACTCTATACTGTACGGCCGGTGTTATACTCCACTCCACACTGTATGGCCCGCGCTCTGCTCCACGCGGTACGGCCGGCGTTCTGCTCCACGCGGTTCGGCCGGCGTTATACTTTGGCTCATAGTTTATTAGCTGCAGGAAATCCTGACCGATCTCCGGTGACTTTGAGAACTTACATGTTGATCCTGTAGTTTTTCAGGACTGGAAGGCCGGACGGTTATTAGATTGTCAGCTCTTCATGCTGTCTAGTATAGTGTCGGAGTTATACTGTACACCGATCAGACATAACATAATACCTCTGCCAGGTGAAGTGAATGAGTGATTATTTGGTTACAATGGCGACTGACAAGGGGGGGGGGGTATATTGGGGGGGGGGTGATATATTCGGCAGCAGGTGATCAGTCAGTTCATGAAGATGTCCGAAGCTGAAAAAATGTGTAAAGATCTGAGAGACTGAGAAGGGACAAATTTGATTTCTAGACAACCGGGTCATCTCCAGAACAGTCGGTCTTGTGTGTGTGAGCGGGTGTTCCCGGTCTTGTGTGTGTGAGGGGGTGTTCCCGGCCTTGTGGGGGTTATTCCCGACGCTGTGTGTGTGGGGGGGTATTCCCGGTGGTGTGTGGGGGGTATTCCCGGACTTGTGGGGGGGTATTCCCAGTGTTGTGTGTGTGTGGGGGGGGGGGGGTATTCCCGGTGTGTGTGTGTGTGTGGGGGGGGGTATTCCCGGTGTTTTGTGTGGGGGGTATTCCCGGTGTTTTGTGTGGGGGGGGGTATTCCCGGTGTTGTGTGTGTGGGGGGGTATTCCCGGTGTTTTGTGTGTGTGTGTGTGGGGGGGGGGGTATTCCCTGTGTGTGTGTGTGTGTGTGGGGGGGGGGGGGTATTCCCGGTGTTGTGTGGGGGGTATTCCTGGACTTGTGGGGGGGGGTATTCCCAGTGTTGTGTGTGTGTGGGGGGGGTATTCCCGGTGTTGTGTGGGGGGTATTCCTGGACTTGTGGGGGGGGGCATTCCCGGTGTTGTGTGTGTGTGTGGGGGGGGTATTCCCGGTGTGTGGGGGGTATTCCCGGTGTTTGTGTGGGGGGGGTATTCCCGGTGTGTGTGTGTGGGGGGGGGTATTCCCGGTGTGTGTGTGTGTGTGTGTGTGTGTGTGTGTGGGGGGGGTATTCCCGGTGTTTGTGTGGGGGGGGGGGTATTCCCGGTGTGTGTGTGTGTGTGGGTGTGGGGGGGTATTCCCGGTGTGTGTGTGTGTGTGGGGGGGGTATTCCCGGTGTTTTGTGTGTGGGGGGGTATTCCCGGTGTTGTGTGTGTGTGGGGGGGTATTCCCTGTGTGTGTGTGGGGGGGGGGGTATTCCCGGTGTTGTGTGGGGGGTATTCCTGGACTTGTGGGGGGGGGGCATTCCCGGTGTTGTGTGTGTGTGGGGGGGGTATTCCCGGTGTGTGGGGGGTATTCCCGGTGTTTGTGTGGGGGGGGGTATTCCCGGTGTTTGTGTGGGGGGGTATTCCCGGTGTTTGTGTGGGGGGGTATTCCCGGTGTTTTGTGGGGGGTATTCCTGGACTTGTGGGGGGGTATTCCCGGTGTGTGTGTGTGTGTGTGTGCGGGGTATTCCCGGTGTGTGGGGGGGGGGGTATTCCCGGTGTGTGTGTGTGTGGGGGGGGGGTATTCCCGGTGTTGTGTGTGTGTGGGGAGTCTTCCCGGACTTGTGGGGGGGTATTCCCAGTGTTGTGTGTGTGGGGGGGTATTCCCGGTGTTTTGTGTGTGTGTGTGTGTGTGGCGGGGTATTCCTGGACTTGTGGGGGGTATTCCCAGTGTTGTGTGTGGGGGGGGGGGGTATTCCCGGTGTTTTGTGTGTGTGTGGGGGGGTATTCCCGGTGTGTGTGTGTGTGTGTGTGTGTGGGGGGGGGGTATTCCCGGTGTGTGTGTGTGTGTGTGTGTGGTATTCCCGGTGTTGTGGGGGGGGTATTCCCAGTGTTGTGTGTGGGGGGGGGGTATTCCCGGTGTGTGTGTGTGGTGGGGTATTCCCGGTGTGTGTGTGTGTGTGGTATTCCAGTGTTGTGTGTGTGGGGGGGGGGGGGGGGGTATTCCCGGTGTTGTGTGTGTGTGTGTGGGGGGGGGGTATTTCCGGTGTTGTGTGTGTGTGTGTGGGGTATTTCCGGTGTTGTGTGTGTGTGGGGGGTATTTCCGGTGTTGTGTGTGTGTGTGGGGTATTTCCGGTGTTGTGTGTGTGGGGGGTATTCCCGGTGTTGTGTGTGGGGTATTTCCGGTGTTGTGTGTGTGTGTGGGGGGTATTTCCGGTGTTGTGTGTGTGTGGGGGGGGGGTATTTCCGGTGTTGTGTGTGTGTGGGGGGTATTTCCGGTGTTGTGTGTGTGTGGGGTATTCCCGGTGTTGTGTGTGTGTGTGGGGGGTATTCCCGGTGTTGTGTGTGTGTGTGGGGTATTTCCGGTGTTGTGTGTGTGTGTGTGTGGGGTATTTCCGGTGTTGTGTGTGTGTGTGTGTGTGGGGGGGGTATTTCCGGTGTTGTGTGTGTGTGTGTGTGGGGGGGGGGGGTATTTCCGGTGTTGTGTGTGTGGGGTATTTCCGGTGTTGTGTGTGTGTGTGTGTGGGGTATTTCCGGTGTTGTGTGTGTGTGTGTGTGTGTGTGTGGGGGGGGGGGTATTTCCGGTGTTGTGTGTGTGTGTGTGTGTGTGGGGGGGGGGGGGTATTTCCGGTGTTGTGTGTGTGGTGTGTGGGGGGTATTCCCGGTGTTGTGTGTGTGTGTGTGTGGGGGGGGGGGTATTTCCGGTGTTGTGTGTGTGTGGGGGGGGTATTTCCGGTGTTGTGTGTGTGTGTGTGTGGGGGGTATTCCCGGTGTTGTGTGTGTGTGGGGGGGTATTCCTGGTGTTGTGTGTGTGTGTGTGGGGGGGTATTCCTGGTGTTGTGTGTGTGTGTGTGGGGGGGTATTCCTGGTGTTGTGTGTGTGTGTGTGTGGGGGGGTATTCCTGGTGTTGTGTGTGTGGGGGGTATTCCCGGTGTTGTGGTGGTGTGGGGGGGGGGGGTATTCCCGGTCTTGTGTGGGGGAGTATTCCCGGTCTTGTGTGGGGGGTGTTCCCGGTGGTGTGGGGGGGGGGTATTCCTGGTGGTGTGGGGGGGTCTTCCCGGTCTTGTGGGGGGGTATTCCCGGTCTTGTGTGGGGGGTGTTGTGGGGGGGTATTCCCGGTGTTGTGGGGGGAGGGGTATTCCCGGTGTTGTGGGGGGGGGTATTCCCGGTATGCAGTCGTTGGTACCGACCAAAAGTGCTTCAAAACCGGATGACCGGCGACAGGGTGATGGGTGCACAAGGCTCATTGATGTGCGGGGGAGGGGAGGCCGTCTCGTCCGATCCCACAGAAGATCTCCTGCACCACAAATTACTGATAAAGTTACTGCGGCTCTGATAGAAAGGTGTCCGATCTCGCAGAGCGTCGCAGCTCGCTGTATATGGGGCTGTATAACTGCAGACCGGTCAGAGCGCCTGTGCCGACCTCGTCCACCACCGAGAGTGCCAACAATGGTCACGTGATCATCAGAACTGGAGCAATGGAAGAAGAGGCCGGGTCTGATGAATCACGTGTTACATCGTGTGGGCGGCCGGGAGCGTCACTTACCTGGGGAAGAGGTGGCAGCAGGATGCATTATGGGAAGAAGACGAGCCGGCGGGGGCAGGGTGGTGATCTGGACAATGTTCTGCTGGGAAACCTCGTGTCCTGACATTCATGTGGATGTGACACCCCCGACCTAAACATCACTGCAGACCCCCCTACATGGCAGCGGACAGAAATGCGTCGTTCTCCAGTTGTAAACCCTTTTGGCGCTCGCCGACCTCGTCTCTACATTATTTATAGAAATATCCTTGAAGATTGTCGTTTTTGAAGAAATGGGCTATGAATCCTGTGTAAAGGAGAAACTGTCTGTTGCCCATAGCAACCAATCACAGCACAGCTTTCTTGGTTTAAGAGTAGAATATGAAATGAAAGCTGCGCTGTGATTGGTTGCTATAGGCAACACTGACCGTTTCTCTTTTACACAGGTTTATAATCCCCCGTGTACGCGGTGACCGCGCTCCGGTGTCCTCGTATTGTGATCCTGTGTGACGAGGTCTCCTAAATGGCTCCCGGGAAGGAGTTATCCATCAGAAACGACCTGTCATAGTCACTCTGAGAAGTGCAGGACATGGTCTGCGGCGTGTCGCTCGCCTGGGGAAGGTTTCTCTTGGCGGCGTGGAGTGTGACCTCGACATACGCCGAAAACAAGAGTGTACGTGACCGACCTCGAGTGACCACAAAACGTGAGGAGAAATTTATCAGAGTGGTCAAAACGGGTCAGATACAAAACAGTCGGTCAGATCCGCGCTGCTGGGATGAAAACGCGGAGGAAAAACGTGTCAAACGCCGTGTTGTAGCCAGAGGTGTGAAGGGATGTGCTGCAGCCTGAGAACCGCTGCTCAGGTCCATGGTGGGCTATGAAGCACCGGACCCCTGGTCAGTAGGAGACGGGTATCTTCACGGGCGCCCATGTTTGACGGGTTCGGGTCCAAGAGGTGAAAGTTCATTGATCATGTGACCGGTGAGCGCATGTTTCCTGCCACAGCCCGCAGTCAGGCATGGAGGAGGGTCCGTTATGGTCGGGGGATGTTGCGGAGAAGGTGCGGTTGTTGACTTACTCAAAATGGAAGGAGTCCTGGACCTCCAGTGTGGCCACGCCGACCCTCCCAGAGCCCCGATTACAATGCAGCCCCTCCGGGATCATCTGGACGGGGATGAGATGCGCAGGTCACGACCCAAAATCACCTGCGGGAGTTTCTACAAGAGACGTGGCGGCAATCAGAGCTGAAGCCGTAGACAAGCGGCGGACGGAACGGCTGGCGTGAACCCCACTGTGATCACTGCGGAGGGGGAGACGGAGGAGCGGAGGGGGAGACGGAGGGGGAGGCGGAGGAGCGGAGGGGGAGGCGGAGGAGCGGAGGGGGAGGCGGAGGAGCGGGGGGGGGGGATCAAATCCTGTAATCAGTGTCCATGAGTATCGGGACGTTCACACGCAGTGGTTTGAGACATAAATCGGGTGTTTACGCCTCGAATTACGCCTGAAAAAAAGGCTCCATTACACCTCCAAACATCTGCCCGCTGCTTGCAATGGGTTTTACGGTGTTCTGTTCGCACGAGGTGTAATTCACGCGTCGCTGTCAAGATACGGCGCGTAAAATACGTGCAGGTCACTTGGGACGTTTTTGGAGGCGTTTTTGATCGACTCCATTGAAAAACCGCTCCAATAACGGCCGTAAAATACGCCGCGAAAAAACGAGAGTTGCTACAAAAAGTCTGAAAATCAGCTCCGTATTGTCAGACGTTTTTTTGCTCCCTGCGTGTGAATACGGCCCAAAACATCTAGAAACCGAAGTGATCCGGAGCCACCACAAACGTGTGTGTGTGTGTGTGTGTGTGTGTGTATATGTGTGTGTGTGTATATGTATATATATATATATATATATAGACCCCATGGAGTGGAGCGGGTGGTGTAGTACATGGGCACCGTGGCTGAGAGGTTTGTATGAACGTTGCTACTCTGTGGGCTCTGCTATGTGATGATCGTTCTGGTCTGGACGCTGTTATGTGGCTGCCACAATGATGGGGGTAGTTGTGTGTCTGGTTTTGGGACTTGTGGGCAGGTTATCTCTACTTCATTGACTGTGGCCCCTGAATGTCCGCTATCTGCCTCTATACAATCCTCTGTGGGGCCCAGAATCCAGACTGATACATTACCTGCACTGATACATTGTAACAAACTGACAGGACAGAAATCTCTGCTGCTGTTGCTGTAGGAGTTTGTCGACGCTGAACAGAATTGTAGCAAACCCTCAACTGGGTTGTGGACATAAGCAATTAATGTTTCCAATAACTGACTGCAAGCAGAGATCCTGCATGGTGTGGAATTGAAGCACGCGTGGCACTGAGATGTATGATTCACAGATATTGCTCGGGGCGACGTCCTGCGCGGCGCACACCATTAAACACGACTACTCTCCAGTGCTGCTGTTCTTTGCGTAATTCTCAGAATGGCGCACACATTGTATATCTGACGTTACGCCATACAGGACGCCGCCGCCTCATGTCGCTGTGCACGTCCCCCATTATAATGGAGCCACCACCAATCATTTATCAGCCTGCCCTCAATGCAGTATAACCTAACGCATCTCCCATAATGCTTTGCAAACCTGTTGAGCTCCTAATTTTCTTATTTCGGGGCCCCGTATAACCAGGGTATCCGGATACCGGGCGAGGGAGGTGCGGACCTGGAATTTCCACCATTGTGTTTTGAGCCTTCATCCTCCTCCAACTTTTTACAGTGCGGACGTGAATGGGTTAAGCCCGGGGACTGGTGTGACTAGTTTTGGGTGACGGGGTCCTCCATGATGAGGCGGCACTGGGCGGAAGTGAGCGGAGTATTACAATTTGGTTCCCAGGCGTGTGGGGGGAGGATGACTGTAGGACAGGTGATTACAATCTAATGTTCTCTGTTATCAGACATGTCAGGCTGGGGGAGGATGACTGTAGGACAGGTGATTACAATCTATTGTTCTCTGTTATCAGACATGTCAGGCTGGGAGAGGATGACTGTAGGACAGGTGATTACAATCTATTGTTCTCTGTTATCAGACATGTCAGGCAGGGGGGGGAGGATGACTGTAGGACAGGTGATTACAATCTATTGTTCTCTGTTATCAGACATGTCAGGCTGGGGGAGGATGACTGTAGGACAGGTGAATACAATCTATTGTTCTCTGTTATCAGACATGTCAGGCTGGGGGAGGATGACTGTAGGACAGGTGAATACAATCTATTGTTCTCTGTTATCAGACATGGCAGGCTGGGGGGAGGATGACTGTAGGACAGGTGAATATAATCTATTGTTCTCTGTTATCAGACATGTCAGGCTGGGGAGAGGATGACTGTAGGACAGGTGAATATAATCTATTGTTCTCGGTTATCAGACATGTCAGGCTGGGGGAGGATGACTGTAGGACAGGGGAATACAATCTATTGTTCTCTGTTATCAGACATGTCAGGCTGGGAGAGGATGACTGTAGGACAGGTGAATACAATCTATTGTTCTCGGTTATCAGACATGTCAGGCTGGGGGAGGATGACTGTAGGACAGGTGAATACAATCTATTGTTCTCTGTTATCAGACATGTCAGGCTGGGGGAGGATGACTGTAGGACAGGTGAATATAATCTATTGTTCTCGGTTATCAGACATGTCAGGCTGGGGGAGGATGACTGTAGGACAGGGAATACAATCTATTGTTCTCTGTTATCAGACATGGCAGGCTGGGGGAGGATGACTGTAGGCAGGGTAGGACAGGTGAATACAATCTATTGTCCCTGTTATCAGACATGTCAGGCTGGGGGAGGATGACTTAGGACAGGTGAATACAATCTATTGTTCTCTGTTATCAGACATGTCAGGCTGGGGGAGGATGACTGTAGGACAGGTGAATACAATCTATTGTTCTCTGTTATCAGACATGTCAGGCTGGGGGAGGATGACTGTAGGACAGGTGAATACAATCTATTGTTCTCTGTTATCAGACATGTCAGGCTGGGGGAGGATGACTGTAGGACAGGTGAATACAATCTATTGTTCTCTGTTATCAGACATGTCAGGCTGGGGGAGGATGACTGTAGGACAGGTGAATTACAATCTATTGTTCTCTGTTATCAGACATGTCAGGCTGGGGGAGGATGACTGTAGGACAGGTGAATACAATCTATGTTCTCTGTTATCAGACATGTCAGGCTGGGGAGGATGACTGTAGACAGGTGAATACAATCTATTGTTCTCTGTTATCAGACATGTCAGGCTGGGGAGGATGACTGTAGGACAGGTGAATACAATCTATTGTTCTCTGGTATCAGACATGTCAGGCTGGGGAGGATGACTGTAGGACAGGTGTATACAATCTATTGTTCTCTGTTATCAGACATGTCAGGCTGGGGGAGGATGACTGTATTCACCTGTCCTACAATCTATTGTTCTCTGTTATCAGACATGGCAGGCTGGGGAAGGATGACTGTAGGACAGGTGAATACAATCTACTGGTGC